>NW_025946078.1:61415-88050 GCF_000764305.2 Hyalella azteca | reverse complement strand
CAGCATTTACTGTCAGCATTTACTGCCAGCATTTACTGCCAGCATTTACTGCCAGCATTTACTGCCAGCATTTACTGCCAGCATTTACTGCCAGCATTTACTGTCAGCATTTACTGCCAGCATTTACTGACAGCGTTTAATGTACTATTAACACCCGCGAATTAATAACATTTAGTGTAATATTATTCATTTAATACAAAATATTGGTAATAAAAAAAATTTCGACGTAATATTGATATCGAAAACTGAGAGCAATTACTTAAGCGATAACTCGAATAATATGAATAAATATTTATATTTATTCATTGTAAGTATATATATGAATATTATATTTATATATATAATGAAGGAAAAATGTGTACTGTACCTATAATCAGTCAGGTCATTGTAGCATCATATACGCGATAAACACTGTTATTTTTTTAATAAATAAAATAAATAAAACACAAACAACAAATTTAAATGCACAATTCCTACTCAAATCCGTGTTGATTATTAGAAATGTTTTGCATGAAATTTAAATAAATTATTTGGTAATATTTAATATTGTATTTGATCTCACTGACATAGAGTTTTCTTCATGGCCTGGCAATTTTATTTAGTTATCCCTATAATTGTTGCTACTCATCAGTGACTTGTTATATCATTTGCATTCTCAATTATATTGTATGCAGCAGATAAAAATATCAAGTATATGTAAATATATTTTGCAAGCGCTTGCCGCTTAATTAATATCGGAAAATATTGTAAAAGTGTTGCATCATGATCTCATATTGTATTATGTTAAAAGATGAGTAATTATAGCACAGCATTTGAAGTTAGTCGTCGAATCTAACGCCAGTTTAACAATCGTTCCAAGGCAGCGCTTTAACATTGCTTAAAAATATGTCTTAAAATTAATTTTAAACACGAACGAATAAGACGAAGACACGAACGAATGAGACGAAGAAATTCAAATATAGAAGAGAGAATCTAGGGAAAATAAAGCATATACTGGAATAATATAAAAAGTATGGTGAAAAAAAACAAACAATTAACTTACAGGCCCATGTAGTTATCAGATCAAAGCTGACTGCTAAATTTGTTAGGCATGCAATCTAATTAATATATTTGGAAGAATTTTATAATGAATGTTACGTATATTCGTTTGGCGAAGGATTTGAATACACGATTTTTCGTTCAGTTGTCTTTATAAATCGGTTTCTGTAAACAAACAATATACAAAGGTAAAAATTGTTACATAAAATTAGTATTGCACATTAAGGTATAATCGAGAAGTAAAATCATTTATTTCCATCCTATAACACGATAAAATTCAAATGTACATGTTACATGAATCTTCAAAATTAGAACACACGCTTACCAAACATTTCCTTCTTTACAGTCCAGAGCCAACACCGCAACTGAAAGTCTAGATGTCTCTAAAACCGAACTAAAGTAAAATGTATGTGACACGCATGCGTCAAACGTACGAAATGTACAAGAGAAGTGCAGCTGAGAACCAAGAATTCAACAATGAATTTGATCCTGAAAATTTACATTTTTCTTCCTAGACCAAAAAACTTGAAAAGTTACCCCAATTTTGTTTGCTGGTTATCAGTATTTTTTTTATATATGTTGCATACTTGTGCAGTTAGTAAAAGTTTATATTATAAAATAATACTCTTATAATACTCTTCTTTATTTAATAAATAATTAAAAATAATACGCTCGACGCTCCAGATGGCGGTTGTTGAGATGTACCTATCGACATTTACTTACGGTTTGCCTTTGAATTTTAATCATTATTGTTTTGTTGCAACAACTGAATGCTGTGACATTTGCATATTGCAATGTTGCCTAAGAATTTAGGGAATTTATTCATATAATAAATATTTACTATTTTGAAAACGTGAGTTATTTAAATAAAAAATCAACTTAATTTGATTCGAAAAATCAAAATTAATTAGAAATATATTCTTTTCATTCATATTTAATTGAAACATTTATTCAATTAGAAATCATCAGCAATTCCAACAACATCACAGCCATCAAGAACTTCTACATCAACACCTCCATCACCTCAATGTTAATTTCAACCTCATCACCAACACCTTCATCAGAATCATTAAAATAATTAACCATCGGTCCATGCATCATCATCACTATCATCACTATCACCACAATCACCATCAGCATCTTCACTATAATCATCACAGCCTACATCACCGAAATCACCGACAATTCAACAACATTCATCAAACCCAACAACAGTATTCTCATAATCACATCCTTCATCATTAGCAGTACAAACATCTGTGTCAGGACCCGCAGTGGTCCTGACACAGATGTCAGGTAAATGCTGGCAGTAAATGCTGGCAGTAAATGCTGGTAGTAAATGCTGGCAGTAAATGCTGGTAGTAAATGCTGGCAGTAAATGCTGGCAGTAAATGCTGGCAGTAAATGCTGGTAGTAAATGCTGGTAGTAAATGCTGGCAGTAAATGNGAAGGAGGGGTGGGGAGGGAGGATTTATAGGTGTGTTCCCCAATTTTTGGGGAGGGAGAGGGTTAAGGAGGGAGGCTTAATATTTGTGTTCCCCAACTGTTGGGGAGTGAGGCTTTATTTGTGTTCCCCAACTGTTGGGGAGGAAGGGATGGGAGGGAGGCCTTATATGTGTGTTCCCCCACTGTTGGGGAAGAAGGAAAAGATGGGAGGGAAGCCTTATATGCGGTTTCCCCAACTGTTGGGGAGGAGGGTATGGGGAGGGAGATGTTATATGCATGTTCCCCAATTTTTGGGGAGGGAGAGGGTTAAGGAGGGAGGCTTAATATTTGTGTTCCCCAACTGTTAGGGAATGAGGGCTGGAAAGGGAGGCTTTATATATAAGTTCCAAACTGTTGGGGAGGAAGGAAGGAATGATACTGTTCAGTACCACTCCCCGATGGCTGGGGAAACGTATATATGTACACCATTAGATCCCCCCTCTTCTTCTTCCCCATTACACTATAAAAAATTATTGATTGATAAAAAATAATCGATATTGCTATTCTGTTCAAATATTGACACACTTGCTACACGTAGCTCTGATACGCTCTTTCACCGGGCCAAACTGAGTTAGGATGACCCACATACAAAGGCCCTATAAAATCATTATTTGGACAAAGACCCACTTATTTCCCTGACTGTACAGCGGTAGGATGGGAGATAGACGAAAAAACTTAAATATATATGAGATAATCTTGGAAGAATAAGGCATATAGTGTAGTAAAATAAAAATATGGATTAAAAAAACTATCAAGAAACTCATAGGCCGCAGTACTCATCAGATCAGGGTTGACTGATAAATTTGTTTTCATGCCGTGTAATTGAAATATTTGGAAGAATTTGATAATGAATTTGATCCTGATAATTTAATTTTTTCTTATTGAGCCATAAATCTTAATAAGTTTCCCCAACTTTGTTTGCTGGTCATCAGTATTTTTTTATATATGTTGTAAACTTGTTAGAGCTTGTGAAATTTTAATAATGATAATAAGGATACTTTTGAAACGCGCTCGACCCTCCCTAAGTCGGTTGCTGGAAAATATGACAAATAAAATGTGGCTTGGTTCTGTAATTTAATAATTCGTTTATAATTTAACGAGGGTTGCGTTGAGTTCACAAGGGGACAAAACTGGAGTTCTGTTGCAATAACAGAATGCTGCGAAATTTGCATATTGCAATATTGCCGAAGAATTTAGTGAATCTATTTAAACGCAAAAAATATTCAGCGTTTTTTATCAACCATGAGTTTCAATATATTATTTTTACAATCATTATTCACTAATGAAAATAAAATATTGATAAATTATAAGAAGGTTAATATGTAGGTCCACGTTTACAGTCCCCAAAAAACGTTCAATTAACGCGAGCGAAAATGTTACCAAATGATGCCCCAAAATGTTACCAAATGATTCCAAAAATATTACCAAATGATGTCCAAAAATGTTGATAATGATGTTCAAAAATGTTACCAAATGATGTTCAAAAAGCTACAAAATGATTCCAAAAATGTTACCAAATGATGTCCAAAAATGTTGCCAAATGATGTCTAAAAATGTTACCAAATGATGTTCAAAAAGCTACCAAATGATTCCAAAAATGTTACCAAATGATGTTAAAAATGTTACCAAATGATGCCCAAAAATGTTACCAAATGATGTCTAAAAATTTTACTAAATGCTGTTCAAAAATTTTACCAAATGATGTCCAAAATGCTGCCAAACAATGTCCAAATAATGTCCAAAATGTTACCAAATGATGTCCGTAAATGTTGCTAAATGATGCCCGAAAATGTTATCAAACGATGTCCAAAATTTTACCAAATGATGTCCAAAACTGTTACCAAATGATGTCCAAAAATGTTACCAAATGATGTCCAAAAATGTTACCAAATGATGTCCAAAAATGTAACCAAATGATGTTCAAAAATGCTATCATATGATGTCTAAAACTGTTGCTACATGATGACCAAAAATGTTACCATGCTTCCTAACCAATAATATTTAAGCTATCCGTCAAATGTTATGTATCTTATTTTTCAATCACAGATTCGAATGACCCATATTCATGATATTTATATTCATGAATATCATATTTAAAAATATAGTGAATAAAAAATATTGCGAGAAATTCCCAGTCTTGAATGTAGAGTCAGACTTAATAATACAATGTTTTTTTCCGGAATAATCGCTATGGAAACAACGACATTCCTTGAATTTTGATCCACTGATAAAACTTGAAAATAACCTTATATAGATATTGTTATAATTGCAAGGCGAATTTCAATTCGTTAAAAAAAGTAATTATTATATTGAAAAAACGCAATATGTAAATGGGTTTGTAAATTTTATTACAATAATGACTAATTTAAGTTAAATTCAGGGCACAAATGCGAGTGTCGTGGGCATAGTGACAGCTAACAGGCCCAGTGGTCTGGGGAAACATAGGTTATATTGAAATACTTTATTGCTCATTTTATTCATTGAAAAGAGACATTTTATTTATTGAAAAGAGTCTCATTAACATTTTTCTCCACACATGGGAACATGATACCAGTTGCTATAAATAAGCTTCATTATTTAACAACTTTTATCCTTCCGTTCACTGTGTATACATTTCATTTCTAACGCATCAAGTCTATGTTCATTATAATTATTTTTACCTTCCTGTCATCTCTAATCATAATTCTAACGCTACCCTAATCATTGTTATAATTATACCTCATATTAATTCAAAATTGACAACCTTACATATATATTTAGTTGAAGACTAATATTTATGAACAATTAAATACCATTTAAATCAGGACCTCTACAAGAGAATAAAAGCATTTCGAGTTAATGAACTTCAGAAGCTGTGGAATTTCTAGAAGATAATTTCTAGAAAACTATTTCACATGAGATGGTTTTCTAGACGAAGGAAATATGAGGTATGCCTATAATCTGTCAGGCCATTGTAGCGCCATATACGCGCGATAAATCCAAACAACAAATTAACATGCACAATTCCTACTCAAGTCCGTGTTGCTTATTAGAAATATTAAATTTAAATTTAAATTAATTGTTTCTCAATATTGAATGCTGTATATGAACTCACAGACAAAAATATTCTTCATAGCCTGCAAATTTTATTCAGTTATCCCTGCATTTCTTGCCACTCATCAGTATTTCTCTATATATGTTGCAATCTCCTGTGCAAGTTATGTAGCTCGTTTTTTAACATTTTATGCTGAAATAAATATTGCAAGCGCTGGACGCTTCCTTAAATATGAATCTGCTGCTAGAAATTTATACGTGACCGCATATATTATGTTTTAGCTCTAGTAATGATAGCACCGCATTTGACGTTAGTCGTCGATTCTAACGCCAGTTTAACAATCGTTCTAAGGCAGCGCTGTACTCCCAAGGAGGTGAATGCGTTTGCATGCGAGCTCTATGGAAGAATTTAATTTGATTTTTTAGAAAATAAATTTTAATCAATATGATTTTCGAAAATCGAAATCAGTTTAATTTGAAAAATTTCCAATTAGGTAATTTATATTTATTTAATTAATGACCTTCAACAATTACCGCCCCAATACTGATTAACATGTTTCGTGTAAAGTTTTTCATTTGTTCTGTTGATTAATATGTTTATTCTGAGACGAAGACACGAACGAATAAAACGAAGACACGAACGAGTAAAACGAAGTCACGAACGAATAAGACGAAGACACGAACGAATAAGACGGAGGCACGAACGAATAAAACGAAGTCACGAACGAATAAGACGAAGACACGAACGAATAAGACGAAGACACGAACGAATAAGACGAAGACACGAACGAATGAGACGGAGGCACGAACGAATAAGACGAAGACACGAACGAATAAGGCGAACACACGAACGAATAAGACGAAGAAACTTAAATATATATGAGATAATCTTGGAAGAATAAGGCATATAGCGTAGTAAAATAAAAATATGGATTAAATATAACTATCAAGAAACTCATAGGCCGCAGTACTCATCAGATCAGGGCTGACTGCTAAATTTGTTTTCATGCCATGTAATTGAAATATTTGGAAGAATTTGATAATGAATTTGATCCTGATAATTTAATTTTATCTTCTTGGGCTATAAATCTTGATAAGTTACCCCAATTTTGTTTGCTGGTCATCAGTATTTTTTATATATATTGTGAACATGTGCGGTCAAGTTAAAATTTGAATAATTGATATAATATTGTTTTCATGACGCACTCGACGCTTCATAAGGCGGTTGCAGGGAAGAAACTTTCGACATTCATTAACGGTTTACCTTTGAGTTTTAAATTTATTATATTTTTTGTTTAACGAAAGTTACGTCGAGTTTGCAGGGGACGTGTGTGGAGCTTTTGTTGCAATAACTGAATGCTGTAACATTTGCTTATTGCAATATTGCCTGAGAATTTAGTAAATCTATTTATTTGAATAATATTCAGTATTTTGAAAACGTGCGTTATTTAAATAAGAAATTAACTTAATTTGATATTGAAAAATTAGAAATAAATTATTTTCATTCATATTTAATTGAAACATTTAATCAATTAGAAATCATCAGCAATTCCAACAACATCACAGTCATCATGAACTCCTACATCAACACCTCCATCACCTCGATGTCAATTTCAACCTCATCACCAACACCTTCATCACAATCATTAAAATAGTTAACAATCGGTCCGTGCATCATCATCACTATCACCACTATCACACTCATCATCATCACTAAAATCATCACAGCCTACATCACCGAAATCACCGACAATTCAACAACATTCATCAAACCCAACAACAGTATTCTCATCATCACATCCTTCACCATTAGCAGTACAAACATCTGTGGGGAGCATCACAATCACAAAAATGCTTGGGTCAAGTTGTCTAAATAGTGACACATTTTCTTACCGGCAGCACGAGTGAGTGTGTCAGGATGACCCACAGAAATGCAAAAAATATTCAGCGTTTTTTATGAACCACGAGTTTCAATAGATTATTTATACATTCATCATTCACTAATGAAAATAAAACATTGATGTATTATTTTAAGGATAATATTCAGGTCCACGTTTACAGTCTGCAAAAAAACGTTCAACTAACGAGAGCGAAAATGTTACCAAATGATGTCATTGCATTGTACGCCTTCTTACCCACAGTATTTAAGTTATCGCAACAATGTTATGTATCGTATTTTTCAACTACAGATTCGAGTGACTTATATTCATTATATTTATTTTCATGAATACAATGAATGGAAAATATGAGATAATTCAAGGATTAAATGTAAAAATCTGACTTATTATAACAATGTTTTTTTCTTAAGAGATTATCGCGATAGAAACCATGACTTTCTTTAAACTTCAACACAAAAAATTTAACTCTAAATTGCCGTTATTTTAACGTCATCAGACTTTAACCGTGAACTAAAATCCATTAATAATATCTCTAAACAACAAACCCAATAGTTAAATGGAAATATGAATTTGATTGCAATAATGAATAATTTAGGTTATATTCCGGACACAAATGCCAGTATAGTGGGCATAGTGACAGCTGACAGGCTCTGTGGGCTGGGAACCATAGGTTACATTGAAATACTTACTTCACACATTATTACTGATGATTACTTATTACACATATTATTTATTAAAAACTATCCCATTAAAATTTTTCTCCACACATGGGAACATGATACCAGTTGCTATTAATAGACTTGATTATATAAAACTTTTATCCTTCTTTTCACTGTATATCCTTTTCAATTCTTACGCTTCAAGTCTACATTCATTATAATTATTTTTACCTCTCCGCCATCTTTAATCACAATTTTAACGCTCCCTAAAACATTATAAGAATTCTACTTCTCATTAATTCTAAATTGACAACCTCATATATATAATTAGTTAAAGTTTTTATTTATGAACAGTAAAATATCATTTAAACCAGGACTTCTACAAGTGAGTGAAAACATTTTGAGTTAATGCGCTTCTAGAAGCTGTGGAATTTCTAGAAGATAATTTCTAGAAAACTATTTCACATGAGATGAGTTTCTGGACGAAGGAAATATGAGGTATGCCTATAATCTGTCTGGTCATTGTAGCGTCATGTACGCGCGATAAATAAAACAACAAATTTACATGCACAATTCCTATTCATGTCCGTGTTGATTATAAGAAATATTAAATTTAAATTTAACTAAATTATTTCTCAATATCAAATGCTGTATATGAACTCTCAGTCAAAAAATATTCTTCATGGCCTGGAAATTTTATTCAGCTATCCCTGCATTTCTTGCTATTCATCAGTATTTCTCTATATATGTTGCAATCTCCTGTGCAAGTTACGGTTTGTCTTCCAAAATTTAATACTGTAATAAATTTTGTAAGCACGCGACGCTTCCTTAAATATGAATCTACTGCTAGAAGATGATACGTGACCGCATATATTATGTTTTAGCTCTAGTAATGGTGGCACCGCATTTGACGTTAGTCGTCGAATCTTACACCAGTTTAACAATCGTTCCAAGGCAGCGCTGTACTCCCGGAGGAGGTGAATGCGTTTGCATGCAAGCTCTATGGAAGAATTTAAGTTGATTTATTAGAAAATAAATTTTAATCAATATGATTTTCGAAAATTGAAATCAGTTTAATTTGAAAAAAATCTCTCCAATTAGTTAATTTATATTTATTTAATTAATGACCTTCAACAATTACCGCCCCAATACTGATTAACATGTTTCGTGAAAAGATTTCATTTGTTTTGTTGATTAATAAGTTTTTCAGAGACGGAGACACGAACGAATAAGACGAAGACACGAACGAATAAGACGAAGACACGAACGAATAAGACGAACAGACGAACGAATAAGACGAAGACACGAACGAATAAGACGAAGGGACGAACGAATAAGACGAAGACACGAACGAATAAGACGAAGATACGAACGAATAAGACGAAGACACGATTGAATAAAACGAAGACACGAACGAATAAGACGAAGACACGAACGAATAAGACGAAGACACGAACGAATAAAACGAAGTCACGAACGAATAAGACGAAGACACGAACGAATAAGACGAAGACACGAACGAATAAGATGAAGACACGAACGAATAAGACGAAGACATGAACGAATAAGACGGAGGCACGAACGAATAAGACGAACACACGAACGAATGAGACGAAAAAACTTAAATATATAAGAGATAATCTTGGAAGAATAAGGCATATAGTGAATTAAAATAAAAATATGGATTAAAAAAACTATCAAGAAACTCATAGGCCGCAGTACTCATCAGGTCAGGGCTGACTACTAAATTTGTTTTCATGCCATGTAATTGAAATATTTGGAAGAATTTGATAATGAATTTGATCCTGATAATTTAATTTTTTCTTCTTGAGCCATAAATCTTGATAAGTTACCCCAATTTTGTTTGCTGGTCATCAGTATTTTTTATATATGTTGTAAACTTGTTGGAGCTTGTGTAATTTTAAAAAATGATAATAAGTATACTTTTGAAACGCGCGCGACCGTTCCTAATTTGGTTGCTAAAAAATATCGCAATTCACATGTGGCTTGGTTCTCTAATTTAATAATTCGTTTATAATTTAACGAGAGTTGCGTTGAGTTCACAAGGGGACAAAACTGGAGCTCTGTTGCGAAACAAAATGCTGCGAAATTTGCATATTGCAATATTGCCGAAGAATTTAGTGAATCTATTTAAACGCAAAAAATATTCAGCGTTTTTTATCAACCATGAGTTTCAATAGATTATTTTTACAATCATTATTCACTAATGAAAATAAAATATTAATAAATTATTAAAAGGATAATATTTGGGTCCACGTTTACAGTCCTAAAAAAACGTTCCAATATGATGCCCAAAAATGTTGCCAAATGATGTCATTGCATTCCACGCCATCGTGCCCACAATATTTAAGTTATCGCTTCAATGTTATGTATCATATTTTACAATCACAGATTCGAGTGACTTATATTCATTATATTTATATTAATGAATAACAGTTTTATAGATATAACAAATGAAAAATATGAGAAATTTCCAGTCATAAATGTGAAAATCAGGCTTATTATTACAATGTTTTTTTTAGATTGTCGCGGTCAAAACCAAGACATTTCTTTAAAATTTGATCTATGAATGAAATTGATACTAACGTTGATATAATATTATTATACTCAAGGGTCGATTTCCAATCCATCAAGATAAGTAATTATTATATATACGCAATACATAAAGGGAAATATAAATTTGATTGCAATAATGACTAATGTAGGTTTAATTCCGGACACAAATACGAGTATCGTGGGCATAGTGACAGCTAACAGGCTCAGTGGTCTGGAAAACCATAGGTTAAATAAAATACTTTATAAATAAAACACTTTTTAATTATTGAGAACTGTCCCATTTACATTCTTCTCCACTCGTGGGAACATAATACCAGTTGTCTATCATAGACTTTATGAATGAACATTTAGCCTTCTGCTCATTGTGTATACATTTCAATTCTAACGCTTCAAGTCTATGTTCATTATAATTATTTTTATCTTTCCGCCATCTTTAATCGTAATTCTAACTCTCCCTAAACATTATTATAATTCTATTTCATATTTACTTTAAATTGCCAACCTTATACATTTATTTATTTGAAGACTAATATTCATGAACAGTTAAATATAACTTTTGTATTTTAATTTTTTAACTTTAAATTTACTGATACGCGAAATTTTCATCAATAATTTTTCCCAAGTACATGTACACTCAGGGAAAGGAGCTAGACTTGTCCCAAAAACGATGCATTTTTTGCTCATGTGCAAAACTCAGAAAAGTAAAAAAATCAAGTCGAGTTTTAGTCTTTTATTTAGAAATATTTTTTACACTTATCAAAAATTTAATTAATTTTAACAAATATGTCCAATTTATGCGATTTTTATAAGACGAACAAGACACAAGTGCATGAAAGTTGCAGAACAATTTTATGTCTTTAATTTAGTAGATTTTTTAACACTAATCTTCAATTTAATTAATTTAAATAATTTTACCACATATCTTCAATTTAGGAGATTTTTATTGGACGAACATGACATGAGTGCATGTAAACTGCAGAAAAACTTTACGTATAACTTAAATAAATATTAATCTATGTATCGGTATCAGCGCAGCATATTAGGCCTATATAGGCCTATGGTTTTTTTTTTATTTTTATTTTATTTTTTTTTTTTATTTTTAATTTTTTTTTTTTAATGCCTATGGTTGAGGCCTGTGAGGCCTTTTATGTAGGCCTATCACTGATTCTGAACTCGTCAAATTTTCACAGCCTGCTAGGGGTGTCGAACCCCCAACTCCCTGTTCAATACTTGGTAATTTAAACCACTCGGCTAACTCAGCAAATTGACCATAAAATTCTGTATTAATTAACAGAGCGTATTAATAAAATGTAATACAGGTCGTAATTAATATCATAGCCTAATTAAACAGGTATTGTTAAATATATAGGTACATAAATTAATATTATAAATAATTAAAAATTATATATAATATTAATAATAAATATATAAATAAATTAATATCATTCCCTAATTAATGGTATATAATTAATTGTCTCAATAATCATGCTGCTTAATATATATATAATATAAAATATAAATAATTTTTCATATATCCACGATTATTAGGTGAAGTTTAGCTCTGATATGCAAGTCTGAAGTGGGTCAAAATGACACACAAATGACAGAAAATGTATCGCTTTTTGCCAATAGTCTAACATATTTTTCAGTATGTTCAATTTTAACCACGAATCTGAGGTCATTACGTACGGAAATAATATAATTTTTAAGTATATTAATAATAATATTAATTATTATTAATTTAATATTATATTATTATGTAATATTGTATATTAATAATTTAAATAATAACTATGTTGTGTCCAAGGTTTGAAGTTCACCTAGCACACAAATTGCATTTAATTCTACTTTTTAACTAGAAATAATTTACATATAACTAATTACTGGCACTAGATCTAGTAGCTAGCAGTTTACTAGTCAATTCTGGTAGTTAGCATCCAGCGTATATGTTAGAAACAAATTTTCCCACATGTAACAATAATATGTATGTGTGACACATATTATACATATGTATGATATGTGTTATAATATAATATAACACATATTCTAAATATGTATAATGTGTGCAATAATATGTAAGCATGTAATAATAATATAGCGGTTTAAGCGTTCATAAGGCCGTGGGCCTGTCACCAATTCTTAACATCGCAGGACATTCACAGATTGTTGCGGGTCTCGAACACGCAACTCACTGCTTCAGTTTTGCTGTGCTTAATTAACCGCCCGGCCATCTCACTGATTTTGACCAGAACTATCGCAGGTAGCTGGGATCGAACCCGTAACTCACTAATTCAATCTTGGTACTCTGAACTGCTATCACTGGGCCACCCATTAAACGATTCCGTTGTTTCTTAATTAACCAAATGTACCTTTTGTTGCATTTAGATGCAATTATCTATATCGTATCTATTCCCTTGGATGTTGAACTAATTTTCCTAAATTTGCCTTGCATATATCTTTCAGTACACATCATTTCTGCAACGTTCTTCCAAAATACGCAAGTCATCCCTTCGTTTTCTTTGATGTACCTCCGTTTTCTTCTTAGTGTCATTCCTCGTTTTCTGAAGTGACCCCCGCGTTTTCGGTTCCCGTTCTCTCATTTTCTTTCCACACAAAGCACCCGTAATTTTAGCGATGACTCTTTTAAACAAAGTCCGGGCGAGGTAGATCGCCGTGAAGCTTAACTCGACCAAAGTGATGATGGAAGCGCCAAGGAAGAGGCCCATTTGTCCTCCTAGGTCGCCTGCAACATAATGTTAGTTTAATCGTGCTATTTTGTTAAAAATTGAATTAATATTAAACTTTATTGCTAACACCAATGCTACTTAAGTCACCGCTTAAATTATGTCAACGGCCTTCACTAGAATTACATTGCAGGTACGGACGGTTTACTGATGAATTTATCTCAATAAACTGTACGGTGATTTGACGTAATTGTTAATCCATTTAATCAGATACTATCTGCCACTACCACTGCGCTATAGTGTCTGCTACCACTGCGCTACCACGTCTGGATATTTAACATATGAGACTAATAATCGAAATTAATATTCGCGTGAACTTCGTTAGCCGATTCAAATTGTGCAAGGTAGTTGGTTGTGGTAGTATATGCAACTCACTGAACCAGGTTGCGAAGGTTGGTAGCCGCTGCTGGTATTGCGTGTAACCAAGTTGGGTGTGGTAGATATTCACCAGCGATGGTTTGATGCTACAGTGGCATAAAATTATTATAAATATATAAATAAAATATTATATAAATATTTGAAAATATTGGATAAATATGTGATGCTACAGTGGCATAAAATTATTATAAAACATATAAAATACTATATTATATTAACAATTGATGCAGTGTGGCATAAAATTATTATAAAACACATAAAACAAAATATTATATTAACAATTGATGCTGTCGTTGCTTCACTTGTATTTAGTGAAACATATCTAGTTGACAAGTGCATTAAAAGTTATTTCAACTAATTTTCATACTGATTTTTCGTTTTATTTATTTTTATTCATTATAAATTCGTAGAGTTGTTGCATTTTATATGTAGCATCATAGATGACAAAGTTTTAATTACTTTCCTTGAGTCCCCTAAATTAAATTCATTTTAATTCGTTTCCGTAAGTCGTAAATAAATGAAGCTTATCTAATCAGACTATTTACTAAGAATTGTAATCTTATTCTCTAGGAAAGTGAGTCATTTTGACTCACTTTCTACATAACTTGACTGGTCGCCTCGGTTCTCATACAATGCATTCGAACAAACCGCTAAGTCTTAGACCCTTAACAAGGGAACTATATACTTAAAGCAGAACCTTAAGTTTTAGACCCTTAACATTTAAAGTTAGCACCACTGCATAACCATTAGACCCTTAACAATTTTACTTGACACCGTTGAATTACCTTTTGACCTATTAATATGTTGTTATACTTTTACTAATACTATTACTTATGTAATGAGTGTGGAAGTCTATAGGGATTTTAAACGACCAAAAAACGAATAGCATATTTGAAATACCATCGCTTAACCAATCACAGTCTGGAGATGGATATGTATCCGCCTAAAAATGAAAGTAAATTTGTGAAATATCCTAAAATTTCAGCCTATTTCTGTTACTTGACTCACCTACTAATATATACTAATACTACTACTACTACTCACCTACTAGTCACGGTCATGTTGATGGTCCTGCTGATGTTGAGGTCGGTGTAGCTCAGCTGCTGCGTCAAGACGTAGTCCATGCACAGAGGCCGCGAAGCTGCCAGCAAAAATTAGATTAAACTGTGAAGTTTATTATACAATAAGTCAAAAAGCATTTTAGTCGTCGAATCTAACGCCAGTTTAACGATCGTTCCAAGGCAGCGCTTTAATATTGCTTAAAAATATGTCTTGTAATTAATTTAAGACACGAAATCTAACGCCAGTTTAACGATCGTTCCAAGGCAGCGCTTTAATATTGCTTAAAAATATGTCTTGTAATTAATTTAAGACACGAACGAATAAGACGAAGACACGAACGAATAAGACGAAGACACGAACGAATGAGACGAACACACGAACGAATAAGACGAAGACGCGAACGAGTGAGACGAAGGAATTCAAATATAGAAAGGAGAATCTAGGGAAAATAAGGCATATACTGGAATAATATAAAAAGTATGGATTAAAAAACCAAACCATTAACTTACAGGCCCATGTACTTATTAGATCAAGGCTGACTGCTAAATTTGTTGGGCATGCAATATAATTAATATATTTAGAAGAATTTTATAATGAATTTGATCCTGAAAATTTACATTTTTCTTCCTAGGCCACAAAGCTTGATAAGTTACCCCAATTTTGTTTGCCGGTTATCAGTATTTTTATATATGTTGCATACTTGTGCAGTTAAGTAAAAGTTTATATTATGAAAATAATACTCTTATAATACTCTTCTTTATTTTATAAATAATTAAAAATAATACGTTCGACGCTCCGTATGGCGGTTGCTGGGATGTACATATCGACATTTACTTACGGTTTGCCTTTGAATTTTAATCATTATTGTTTTGTTGCAAAAACTGAATGTTGTGACATTTGCATATTGCAATGTTGCCTAAGAATTTAGCGAATTCATTTATATAATTAATATTTACTATTTTGAAAACGTGAGTTATTTAAATAAAAAATTACCTAAATTTGATTTTAAAAATAGAATTAATTAGAAATAAATTATTTTCATTCATATTTAATTGAATAATTTATTTATTTACATATCATCAGCAATTCCAACAACATCACAGTCATCATGAACTCCTACATCAACACCTCCATCAGCTCGATGTTGATTTCAACCTCGTCACCAACACCTTCATCACAATCATTAAAATAATTAGCCATCGGTCCATGCATCATCATCACTATCATCACTATCACCACAATCACCCTCATCATCTTCACTATAATCATCATCACAGCCTAGGTCACCAAAATCACCGACAATTCAACAACATTAATCAAACCCAACAACAGTATTCTCATTATCACATCCTTCATCATTAGCAGTACAAACATTTGTGGGGAGCATCACAATCACAAAAATGCTTGGGTCAAGTTGTCTAAATAGTGACACATTTTATTACCGGCAACACGAGTGAGTGAGTCAGGATGACTCACATAAACGCAAAAAATATTCAGCGTTTTTTATTAACCATGAGTTTCAATAGATTATTTTACAATCATTATTCACTAATAAAATTATGTTAAATTATTATAAGGATAATATTTAGGACCACGTTTACAGTCCCCAAAGAACGTTCAATTAACGTGAGCGAAAATGTTACCAAATGATGCCCAAAAATGTTACCAAATGATGGCCAAAAATGTTACCAAATGATGCCCAAAAATGTTACCAAATGATGCCCAAAAATGTTACCAAATGATGCCCAAAAATGTTGCCAATTGATGCCCAAAAATGTTACCAAATGATGCCCAAAATTTTTACCAAATGATGTCCAAAAATGTTACCAAATGATGTGCAAAAATGTTACTAAATGATGCCCTAAAATTTTACCAAATGATGCCTAAAATATTACCAAATGATATATAAAAATGTTACCAAATGATGCCCAAGAATGTTACCAAATGATATCGAAAAATGTTACCAAATGATGCCCTAAAATGTTACCAAATGATGCCTTAAATATTACCAAATGACGTTCAAAAATGTTACCAAATGATACCCAAAAATGTTACCAAATGGTGTCCAAAAATGTTACCATGCTTTCGTACCAATAATATTTAAGTTATCGCTTAAATGTTAAGTATCGTATATTTCAATTACAGATTCGAGTGACTTATATTCATTTTATATTTATATTCATGAGTATTATAGTTATGACTATAATGAATGACAAAAATGAGAAAATCCCAGTCATGAATGTAAAAATCGGACTAATTAATACAATATATATTTTTTTAATAATCGCGATGGAAACACGACATTCCTTGAGCTTTGATTCACTAAAATAACTTGAAAATAAGGTTATTTTAAAATCGTTAGACTTTCGAGTCGAATTTCAATCCATCAAAAAAGTAATTATTATATATAAATAACGCAATACCCAAAGTGAAATATAGATTATATTGCAATAATGACTAATGTAGGTTTAATTCAGGACACAAATACGAGTGTCGTGGGCATAGTGACAGCTAATAGGCTCAGTGGGCTGGGGAAACATATTTAAATAGGTTATATTGAAATACTTTATTGCTCATTTGAGTCATTGAAAAGAGAAAATTTATTTATTGAAAAGAGTCCCACTAACATTTTCCTCCACACATAGGAACATAATAACAGTTGCTATTAATAGACATTATTATATATAACAAGTTTTATCCTTCCGTTCACTGCGTATACATTTCAATTCTAACGCTTCAAGTCTACGTGCATTATAATTATTTTTACCTTTCCGAAATCTTTAATCTTAATTCTAACGCCTAAAGTCTATGTTCATTATAATTATTTTTACCTTTCCGAAATCTTTAATCTTAATTTTAAGTAAAAGTTTATATTATAAAAATAATACTCTTATAATACTCTTCTTAATTTTATATATAATTAAAAATAATATGCTCGACGCTCCAGATGGCGGTTGCTGGGATATAATTAATATATTTAGAAGAATTTTATAATGAATTTGATCCTGAAAATTTACTTTTTTCTTCCTAGGCCACAAAACTTGATAAGTTACCCCAATTTTGTTTGCTGGTTATCAGTATTTTTTATATATGTTGCATACGTGTGCAAATAAGTAAAAGTTTATATTATAATATTAAATATAATACTCTTTTCACAACGCGCTCTAAAAATAATACTCTTAAAATACTCTTCTTTATTTTATAAATAATTAAAAATAATACGCTCGACGCTCCGTATGGCGGTTGCTGGGATGTACCTATCGACATTTACTTACGGGTTGCCTTTGAATTTTAATCATTATTGTTTTGTTTCGATAACTGAATGTTGTGACATTTGCATATTGCAATGTAGCCTAAGAATTTAGGGAATTTATTCATATAATAAATATTTACTATTTTGAAAACGTGAGTTATTTAAATAAAAAATCAACTTCATTTGATTTGAAAAATCAAAATTAATTAAAAATATATTATGGCCATTCATATTTAATTGAAAAACTTATTCAATTACAGATCATCAGCAATTCCAACAACATCACTGCCATCATGAACTCCTACAACAACACCTCCATCACCTCAATGTTAATTTCAACCTCATCACTAACACCTTCATCACAATCGTTAAAATAGCTAACCATCGGTCCATGCCTCATCATCACTATCATCACAATCACCACAGTCACTCATCAATGAAATTATATTAAATTATTATAAGAATAATATTCAGGTCCATGTTTACTCCCCAAAAAACGTTCAATTTACGCGAGCGAAAATGTTACCAAATGATATCCAAAAATGTTGCCAAATCGCCTCAATGTTATGTATCGTATTTTTCAATTACAGATTCGAGTGACTCATATTCATTATATTTATATTCATGAGTATTATATTTATGACTATAGTGAATGAAAAATATGAGAAATTCCCAGGCTTGAATGTAAAAATCAGACTTATTGATACAATGTTTTTTTCGAAATAGTCGGGATGGAAACAACGACATTCATCAAACTTTGATTCACTAAAGCACCTTGAAAATAAGGCTATGTAAAAATCATTAGACTTATGAGTCAAATTGTTACCCTTTAAAAAGAAGTAAATATTGTATAGAAAAAATGCAACACCCAAATGGATGTATTGATTTTTCTGCAATAATGACTAATTTAGGTTAAATTCAGGACACTAATACGAGTGCCGTGGGCATAGTGACAGCTAACAGGTTCTGCGGTCATAGGTTATATTGGAATAATTTATTGCACATTTTATTTATTGAAAAGAGACTACTTATTTATTGAAAAGAGCCCCATTAACATTTTTCTCCACACATGGGAACATGATACCAGTTGCTATAAATAAGCTTCATTATTTAACAACTTTTATCCTTCCGTTCACTGTGTATACATTTCATCTATAAATAGACATTATTATATATAACAACTTTTATCCTTATAACTGTTCACTGTGGATACATTTCAATTTAACGTATCAAATCTACGTTCATTATAATTATTTTTACCTTTCCGCCATCTTTAACCAAAATTCTAACGCTACCTTACACACTGTTGTACTTATACTTCATATTAATTCAAAATTGACAACCATATATATGTATATATATTTAGTTTAAGACTGATATTTATGAACACTAAAATATCATTTAAATCAGAACCTCTACAAGTGAATGAAAGCATTTCGAGTTAATGAGCTTCTAGAAGCTGTGGAATTTCTAGAAGATAATTTCAAGAGAACGATTTCACATGAGATGAGTTTCTAGACGAAGGAAATATGAGGTATGCCTATAATCTGTCACGTCATTGTAGCGTCATATAAGCGCGATAAATCCAAACAACAAATTTACATGCACAGTTCCTACTCAAATTCGTTTTGCTTATTAGAAATATTAAACTTAAATTTAAATTAATTGTTTCTCAATATTGAATGCTGTATTTGTACTCACAGACAGAAAATATTATTCATTGCCTGGAAATTTTATTCAGTTATCCCTGCATTTCTTGCTACTCATCAGTGTTTTTTTATATATATCGCGATCTCTTGTACTATGTATGTATATCACAGAATCATCATTCTGTATTATAACTTTTTGTAAGCGGTCGACGCTTCCTTAATTTCGGGTTTTCCAGTATGAATATTGATACATGATCGCACATAATATATAGAAACTCTAGTAAAGATGGCACAGTATTCGTCGTTAGTTGTCGAATCTAACGCCAGTTTAACGATCGTTCCATGGCAGCGCCTTTAATATTGCTTAAAAATATGTCTTGGCAAAAATCTGTTCAGCCCCATGTAATATTAAATTTAGTTTTCTTTTACAGAGCATGGTCTATTATTGCACTGAAGGTAAAGTTATCTGTCAATACATTGGAAACGTCCAGTTGCTCATCAGCTCCTGGCTGTTAAACACAAATGTGTGGAACAAAGACGCTCGCAATGAAATGTTTTCAGATAAAATCCCCGTAATTGTAGAAATGCAGCTCTGTGTTGCTTGCTCACTGAGAGTAGAAGACACGAGCGAATAAGACGAAGATACGAACGAATAAGACGAAGACACGAGCGAATAAGACGAAGATACGAACGAATAAGACAAGGACGCGAACAAATAAGACGAAGACACGAGCGAATAAGACGAAGACACGAGCGAATAAGACAAGGACACGAACAAATAAGACGAAGACACGAACGAATAAGACAAACACACGAATGAATAAACAAAAACACGAGTTTAAGACGAAAAACTCATATATAGACGAGAGAATCTATGAAATATAAGGCATATACTGAAATAAAATAAAAATATGGATTAAAAAAACCTATAATGAAACTCACAGGCACAAGTACTCATCAGGTAAGGGATGTCTGCTAAATTTAATGGGCATGCCATGTAATTAGAATATTTGGAAGAATATTATGATTATTTTAAGCTCTATAATTAAACTTGTAGAGCTTGGGCTATAAATCTTGATAAGTTACTCCAATTTTGTTTGCTGATTATCAGTACTTTTTTATATACGTTGTACACTTGTACGACCGAAATTATAATCAAAGTTATTGAAACAATTCATATTTATGGGCGATCGATGCTTTTTATAACGGTTGCTGGCAAGATTTTTTCGAAATTCTCTTACGGTTTGTCATTGAATTTAACGAAAGTTTCCTTGAGTTCACAGGGTTCAAAATTGGAGCTTTGTTGCAATAATTCGATGCGGTGACATCCACATATTGCAATATTGCCGAAGAATTTAGTGAATCTATTTATTTGATTAATTTCTACTATTTTGAAAACGTGAGTTATTTAAAGAAAAAATTAACCTAATTTGATTTAAAAAATTGACATTAATTAAAGATATTTTATTATCATTCATATTTAATTGAAACATTTATCCAGTTAGATCATCAGCAATTCCAACAACATCACAGTCATCATGAACTCCTACATCAACACCTCCATCACTTCAATGTTAATTTCAACCTCGTCACCAACACCTTCATCACAATCATTGAAATAGCTAACCATCGGTCCATGCATCATCATCACTATCATCACAATCGTCAACATCACCGTAGTAACACTCATCATCTTCACTAAAATCATCACAGCCAACATCACCGAAATCACCGGCAATTCAACAACATTCATCAAACCCAACAACAGTATTCTCATCATCACATCCTTCATCATTAGCAGTACAAACATCTGTGAGGAGCATCACAATCACAAAAATGCTTGGGTCAAGTTGTCTAAATTTAAGTTAAATTCAGGACACAAATGCGAGTGTAGTGGGCACAATTACAGCTAACAGAGTGGTCTGGGGAACCATAGGTTATATTGAAATACTTTATTGCACATTTTATTCATTGAAAAGTGTCTCATTAACATTTTTCTCCACACGTGGGAACATGATACCAGCTTCTATAGGCTTGATTATATATAACAACTTTTATCCTTCCGTTCACTGTGTATACATTTCAATTCTAACGCTTCAAGTCTACGTACATTATAATTATTTTTACCTTTCCGCCATCTTTAATCTTAATTCTAACGCCTAAAGTCTATGTTCATTATAATTATTTTTACCTTCCCGTCATCTTTATTCATAATTCTAATGCTATCTTACACATTGTTATAATTATACACCATATTAATTTAAAATTGAAAACCTTATGTATATATATTTAGTTAGTATAGGTTGGCAGAATTTCTTCTTGCAAGCAGGTTTCATTGAAGACCAGAGAATTTGTTTTATTCGCAATTTTCTTATTAGTTTTTTCGATATATCGAACAATATTTTTTGATTGAACTGGCAAATTAAGTCACGAACGAATAAGACGAAGACACGAACGAATAAGACGAAGACATGAACGAATAAGACGAAGACACGAACGAATAAGGCGAACACACGAACGAATAAGACGAAGAAACTTAAATATATGAGATAATCTTGGAAGAATAAGGCATATAGCGTAGTAAAATAAAAATATGGATTAAATATAACTATTAAGAAAGTCATAGGCCGCAGTACTCATCAGATCAGGGCTGACTGCTAAATTTGTTTTCATGCCATGTAATTGAAATATTTGGAAGATGTAATGAATTTGATCCTGATAATTTAATTTTTTCTTCTTGAGCCATAAATCTTGATAAGTTACCCCAATTCTGTTTGCTGGTCATCAGTATTTTTTTATATATGTTGTAAACTCGTTATATTTTTTGTTATTTTAATAATGATAATGAGTATACTTTTGAAACGCGCTCGAACCTTCCTAAGTTGGTTGCTGGAATATATCGCAATTCACATGTGGCTTGGTTCTCTAATTTAATAATTCGTTTATAATTTGACAATTGCGTTGAGTTCACAAGGGGACAAAACTGGAGCTCTGTTGCAATAACAGAATGCTGCGAAATTTGCATATTGCAATATTGCCGAAGAATTTAGTGAATCTATTTAAGCGCATAAAATATTCAGCGTTTTTTTATCAACCATGAGTTTCAATAGATTATTTTTACAATCATTATTCACTAATGAAAATAAAATATTGATAAATTATAACAAGGTTAATATTTGGGTCCACGTTTACAGTCCTAAAAAAACGTTCAATTAACGCGAGCAAAAATGTTACCAAATGATTCCAAAAATGTTACCAAATAATGTCAAAAAATGTTACCAAATTATGTCCAAAATTGTTACCAAATGATGTCCAAAAATGTTACCAAATGATGTCCAAAACTGTTGCTCGTATGTATCGTATGTATCGTATTTTTCAATCACAGATTCGAGTGACTCATATTCATTATATTTATATTCATGAATATCATATTTAAGAATATAGTTAATAAAAAATATGAGAAATTCCCAGTCTTGAACGTAGAAATCAGACTTATTAATACAATGTTTTTCTTTCGAAATAATCGCGATGGAAACAACGACATTCCTTGAACTTTGATTCACTAAAAGACCTTGAAAATAAGGTTATTTTAAAATCGTTACACTTGCGTGTCGAAATTCAATCCGTTAAAAAAGTAATTATTTTATATAATAAACGCAATATATAAATGGAAATGTAGATTTGATTCAAGTAATGATTAATCTAAGTTAAATTCAGGACACAAATACGAGTGTCGTGGGCATAGTGACAGCTAACAGGCCCAGTGGTCTGGGGGAACATATTGAAATAGGTTATATTGAAATACTTTATTGCTCATTTTATTCATTGACAAGAGACATTTTATTTATTGAAAAGAGTCTCATTAACATTTTTCTCCACACATGGGAACATGATACCAGTTGCTATTAATAGACTTTATTATATATAACAACTTTTATCCTTCCGTACACTGTGGATACATTTCAATTCTAACGCTTCAAGTCTACGTGCATTATAATTATTTTTACCTTTCCGCCATCTTTAATCTTAATTCTAACCCCTAAAGTCTATATCATTATAATTATTTTTACCTTTCCGAAATCTTTAATCTTAATTTTAACGCCTAAATTCTATGTTCATTATAATTTTTTTTACCTTCCCGCCATCTTTAATCATAATTCTAACGCTACCTTACACATTGTTATAATTATATTTCATATTGATTTAAAATTGAAAACCTTATATATATATATATTTAGTTGAAGACTAATATTCATGAACAGTTAAATACCATTTAAATCAGGACCTCTACAAGAGAATAAAAGCATTTCGAGTTAATGAGCTTCAGAAGCTGTGGAATTTTTAGAAGATAATTTCTAGAAAACTATTTCACGTGAGATGAGTTTCTGGACGAAGGAAATATGAGGTATGCCTATAATCTGTCAGGCCATTGTAGCGTCATATAAGCGCGATAAATAAAACAACAAATTTACATGCACAATTCCTACTTAAATCCGTATTGATTATTAAAAATATTAAATATAAATAAATAACATTCTCAATATTAAATGCTGTATTTGAACTCACAGACAAAAAATATTCTCCATAGCCTGGACATTTTATTTAGTTATCCCTGCATTTGTTGCTACTCATCAGTATATTTTTATATATGTTGCAATCTCTCTAACAAAGATGTAAAAATTCTTATTGCTTGATGTGTAAAACTTTTTGTAAGCGTATGACGCTGCCTAAAATCCGGGATATAGAATGCATATTGATACATGGTCACATATATTATATATAAATTCTTGTAATGATTGCACAGCATTTGACGTTAGTCGTCGAATCTAACGCCAGTTTAACGATCGTTCCAATGTAGCGCCTTTAATATTGCTTAAAAATATGTCTTGTAATTAATTTAGCTCATGAACGAATGCGACGAAGACACGAACGAATAAGACGAAGACACGAATGAATAAGACGGAACACACGAACGAATAAGACGAAGACACGAACGAATAAGACGGAGACACGAACGAATAAGACGAGGACACGAACGAATAAGACAAACACACGAACGAATAAGACAAAGACACGAACGAATAAGACGGAGACATCATTATAATTATTTTTACCTTTCCGCCATCTTCAATCTTAATTCTAACGCCTAAAATCTCTGTTCATTATAATTGTTTTTACCTTCCCGTCATCTTTAATCATAATTCTAACACTACCTAACACATTGTCATAACTATACCTCATATTAATTCAAAATTGACAACCTTATATATATATTTAGTTGAAGACTAATATTTATGAACAGTTAAATACCATTTAAATCAGGACCTCTACAAGAGAATGAAAACATTTCGAGTTAATGCGCTTCTAGAAGCTGTGGAATTTCTAGAAGATAATTTCTAGAAAACTATTTAACATGAGATGAGTTTCTGGACGAAGGAAATATGAGGTATGCCTATAATCTGTCAGGTCATTGTAGCATCATATAAGCGCGATAAATCCAAACAACAAATTTACATGCAAAATTCCTACTCAAATCCGTTATTATTATAAGAAATGTTAAATTTAAATTAATTGTTTCTCAATATTGAATGCTGTATTTGAACTCACAGACATAAAATATTCTTCATATCTTGGAAATTTTATTTAGTTACCCCTGCATTTGTTGCTACTTATCAGTATTTCTTTATATATGTTGCGATCTCCTGTGCAAGTTATGTAGCTGGTTTTTCTACGTTTTATGCTTAATAAATTTTGTAAGCGCTCGACGCTTCCTTAAATTTGAATCTATTGTTAGAAATTGATATGTGGCGGCATAAATTATGTTTTAGCTCTAGTAATGATAGCACCGCATTTGACGTTAGTCGTCGATTCCAATGCCAGTTTAAGGGGACCGGCTACCCCTAAATTTTCAATTTTGGGGTTTTCCGGTTTTTATGCTCATCTTAAAGTTTACTTTCTGACGCATCGAACGGTACCAGAATCATCTCTCTACGTCAAAAAATGATTTCGCGACAGCTCCCTGAAGGGGGCGGTTTTGAGGGCCCTACAGTAAAGTCTATGGGATTAATTCGAAGGCTGGACACACTAAAAAGGAACGTCTGACGTAAAGCGGCCAATTATGGCATTATCTGGTGCTTATACTCATCTTAAAGCTTACTTTCTGACGCGTCGAACGGTACCAGAACCATCTCTCCACCTGTATTTTGAGGCACAGGACGCGTCGCAGAATGGGGGGCGGTGGGGGGCAGCAGCCTTCACTATTTGAAAGGGAGATAATTCGAGAGTAGCACTACAAATAACGCGTATAGCGGCCAACACACGCAGTGTCCATCATGACAGCGAGGTGAGAGAGATGCAGCCAGTCGCTCTATGCCTCCCTGACTTGGTTTGAGGCTTAGTAACGGTATCTAGGCTACGTTACGACTCTTTTACGTCATTTTACGTGCCGCGCGGCAGTTTTTTGGGCGTGGTGAAAACCTCCCATTGATCTCACGGTAATCCTATCTCCTCCTACAGTTTTCAAGCTACAGCAATAAGACATATACCATTCGATTCGTAAAGACCATACCTATAAACTAACTGATCATTTTTTTGAATTTGTGTATGGTTCGTCTTATATATGGGGGAGAAGGGGGGAGGGGGGAAAAATGAGAAAAAAATGAAAAAATGGGAAAAACGCGCATAAAAAAACTATGGGGAAAATGAAAAAAATGATCAGCTAGTCGATAGGTATGGTCTTTACGAATCGAATGGTACGTGTCTCGATGTTGTAGGATGATATTTGTAGGAAGAGATAGATTTTCTAAAGTACCCCTTTTTAGCCGTTTTCTATGAATTTCACGTTTTCTATCAATTTTTT
>NW_025946078.1:0-61410 GCF_000764305.2 Hyalella azteca | reverse complement strand
CCAGCATTTACTGCCAGCATTTACTGCCAGCATTTACTGCCAGCATTTACTGCCAGCATTTACTGCCAGCATTTACTGCCGGCATTTACTGCCAGCATTTACTGCCAGCATTTACTGCCAGCATTTAATGTACTATTAACACCCGCGAATTAATAACATTTAGTGTAATATTATTCATTTAATACAAAATATTGAAAATGAAAAAAATTTCGACGTAATATTGATATCGAAAACTGAGGGCAATTGCTTAAGCGATAACTCAAATAACATGAGTAAATATTTATATTTATTCATTGTAAGTATATATATGAATATTATATTTATAAAAATAACGAAGGAAAAATATGGCGTATGCCTTTAATCGGTCAGGTCATTGTAGCGTCACACACGCGATAAACACGAACAACAAATTTAAATGCACAATTCCTACTCAAATCCGTGTTGATTATTAAAAATGTTTTGCATGAAATTTAAATAAATTATTGGGTAATATTTAATATTATATTTGATCTCACTGACATCGAGTTTTCTTCATGGTCTGGCAATTTTATTTAGTTATCCCTATAATTGTTGCTACTCATCAGTGACTAGTTATATAAATTGCATTCTCTATTATATTGCATGCTAAAGCCACTTTACGTATAAAGATATTTTGCAAGCGCTTGCCGCTTCATTAACTTCGGAAAATATTGTAAAAAGGTTGCATCATGATCTGATATTGTATTATATTAAAAGATGAGTATTCATAGCACAGCATTTGACATTAGTTGTCGAATCTAACGCCAGTTTAACAATCGTTCCAAGGCAGCGCTTTAACATTGCTTAAAAATATGTATTAAAATTAATTTAAGACACGAACGAATAAGACGAAGACACGAACGAATAAGACAAAGACACGAACGAATAAGACAAAGACACGAACGAATAAGACGAAGACACGAACGAATGAGACGAAGGAATTCAAATATAGAAAGGAGAATATAGGGAAAATAAGGCATATACTGGAATAATATAAAAAGTATGGATTAAAAAACCAAACAATTAACTTACAGGCCCATGTACTCATTAGATCAGGGCTGACTGCTAAATTTGTTGGGCATGCAATCTAATTAATATATTTAGAAGAATTTTATAATGAATTTGATCCTGAAAATTTACATTTTTCTTCCTAGGCCACAAAACTTGATAAGTTACCCCAATTTTGTTTGCTGGTTATCAGTATTTTTTTTATATATGTTGCAATCTCCTGTGCAAGTTATGGTTTGTCTTCCAAGATTTAAAACTAATAAAATTTGTAAGCGCGCGACGCTTCCTTAAATATGAATCTACTGCAAGAAATTGATACGTGACCGCACATATTATGTTTTAGCTCTAGTAATGATAGCACCGCATTTGACGTTAGTCGTCGATTCTAACGCCAGTTTAACAATCGTTCCAAGGCAGCGCTGTACTATGAGAAAAATGGGGAAAACGCGCATAAAAAACCTATGGGGAAATGAAAAAAATGATCAGCTAGTCGATAGGTATGGTCTTTACAAATCGAATGATACGTGTCTCGATGTTGTAGGATGATATTTGTAGGAAGAGATAGATTTTCTAAAGTACCCCTTTTTAGCCGCTTTCTATGAATTTCGCGTTTTCTATCAATTTTTTCGAAATATTCATATGAGCAAAATGTTATTGCTTTTACATTTTACGTATGTATGTGAAGTTTCATGATGATCGGATGATAGCTGTAGAAGTTTTTCCGGAGGGTAGCCGGTCCCCTTAACAATCGTTCCAAGGCAGCGCTGTACTCCCAAGGACGTTAATGCGTTTGCAAGCAAGCTCTATGGAAGAATTTAACTTTATTTAATTGAAATAAAATTTTAATCGATTTGATTTTCAACAGTCAAAATAAGTTTAATTTGAAAAATATCCAATTAGTTAATTCATTTTTAATCAATTAATGACCTTCAACAATTACCGCCCCAATACTGATTAACATGTTTCGTGTAAAGTTATTCATTTGTTCTGTTGATTAATATGTTTATTCTGAGACGAAGACACGAACGNATAAGAGACAAGAATATAGTTAATAAAAAATATGAGAAATTCCCAGTCTTGAACGTAGAAATCAGACTTATTAATACAATGTTTTTCTTTCGAAATAATCGCGATGGAAACAACGACATTCCTTGAACTTTGATTCACTAAAAGACCTTGAAAATAAGGTTATTTTAAAATCGTTACACTTGCGTGTCGAAATTCAATCCGTTAAAAAAGTAATTATTTTATATAATAAACGCAATATATAAATGGAAATGTAGATTTGATTCAAGTAATGATTAATCTAAGTTAAATTCAGGACACAAATACGAGTGTCGTGGGCATAGTGACAGCTAACAGGCCCAGTGGTCTGGGGGAACATATTGAAATAGGTTATATTGAAATACTTTATTGCTCATTTTATTCATTGACAAGAGACATTTTATTTATTGAAAAGAGTCTCATTAACATTTTTCTCCACACATGGGAACATGATACCAGTTGCTATTAATAGACTTTATTATATATAACAACTTTTATCCTTCCGTACACTGTGGATACATTTCAATTCTAACGCTTCAAGTCTACGTGCATTATAATTATTTTTACCTTTCCGAAATCTTTAATCTTAATTTTAACGCCTAAATTCTATGTTCATTATAATTATTTTTACCTTCCCGCCATCTTTAATCATAATTCTAACGCTACATTACACATTGTTATAATTATATTTCATATTAATTCAAAATTGACAACCTTATATATATCTATATATTTCGTTGAAGACTAATATTTATGAATAATTAAATACCATTTAAATCAAGACCTCTACAAGAGAATGAAAGCATTTCGAGTAAATGTGCTTCTAGAAGCTGTGGAATTTCTAGAAGATAATTTCTAGAAAACTATTTCACGTGAGATGGTTTTCTAGACGAAGGAAATATAAGGTATGCCTATAATCTGTCAGGCCATTGTAGCGCCATATACGCGCGATAAATCCAAACAACAAATTAACATGCACAATTCCTACTCAAATCCGTGTTGCTTATTAGAAATATTAAATTTAAATTTAAATTAATTGTTTCTCAATATTGAATGCTGTATATGAACTCACAGACAAAAATATTCTTCATAGCCTGCAAATTTTATTCAGTTATCCCTGCATTTCTTGCCACTCATCAGTATTTCTCTATATATGTTGCAATCTCCTGTGCAAGTTATGTAGCTCGTTTTTTAACATTTTATGCTGAAATAAATATTGCAAGCGCTGGACGCTTCCTTAAATATGAATCTGCTGCTAGAAATTTATACGTGACCGCATATATTATGTTTTAGCTCTAGTAATGATAGCACCGCATTTGACGTTAGTCGTCGATTCTAACGCCAGTTTAACAATCGTTCTAAGGCAGCGCTGTACTCCCAAAGACGTGAATGCGTTTGCATGCGAGCTCTATGGAAGAATTTAATTTTTTTAATCGAAATTAAATTTTAATCGATTTGATTTTCAACAATCGAGATAAGTTTAATTTGAAATATTTCCAATTAGTTAATTTATTTTTATTCAATTAATGACCTTCAACAATTACCGCAATACTGATTAACAATAAGACAAAGACACGAACGAATGAGACGAAGACACGAACGAATAAAACGAAAACACGAACGAATAAAATGAAGACACAAACGAATAAAACGTGGACACGAACGAATAAGACGAAGACACAAACGAGTAAAATGAGGACACGAACGAATAAAACGTGGACACGAACGGATAAGACGAAGATACGAACGAATAAGACGAAAACGCAATAGTTTAAGACGAAGAAAGTTAAATGTAGAAGATAGAATCTTGTAAAAAGAAGACATATACTGAAATAAAATAAAAATATTGATTTAAAAAAGATCAAGAAACTCACAGGCCGCAGTACTCAACAGATGAGGGGTGACTGCTAAATTTGTTTGGCATGCCATATAATCAAATTGTTTTTAAGAATTTGATAATGAATTTTATCCTGAAAATTTAATTTTTCATATTGAGTCATAAATCTTAATAAGTTACCTCCAATTATGTTCGCTGGTTTTCAGTACTTTTTTATATATGTTGTATACTTGTACATTAAGGTAAAGTTTGAAATTATAAAAAGAAAGCTATTTTTAAAAGAGGCCGGACGCTTCGTAAGGCGGTTGCATGGTGTAAACTTGAGATTTGTAATTAAAAATTATTTTTTTCTTAAATTTACGAAAGTTGCGTTGAGTTCGCCGGAGAGGAAACTGGAGCTTTGTTAAAATAACTGAATGATTGCATTATCATCCTGGTGGAACCTTGCATCCTGGTGGAATCTTGCATCCTGGTGGAACCTTGTATCCTGGTGGAACCTTGATACCCCGGCGATCATACTACCTCTGCTGTTCCAAGGACACCTGTAACCTGGCCTTCTTTACTTTCTATTTACTGCTTGTTTTCTATTGTTTATCAAATGCTAAGTAAGTTACATGTGTTTCGATTTGCATCCCGTGGCGAGGTCTGGTTGCGGTAGATTCTTTGGCTGAACTAACTCTGGACGGTAGTTGGAATTTTCCAGCTTCTCTGGACTACGGGTGTAGTGGTGCTCCAGAATTCCTTTACAACAAGGTTTTTTGTACGTATTGCATTTTTCTGGACATTTTTCCGCAGCCTTGAAGGACGGTTTTCATTAATACAGCGCCCACCTGCACTTGAATTGGCGCAACATGTCTTGACATTAATTCGGCAAAAAATTTGTCCTGATCTCCAATCGTGAAAAAACTTGTGAAGTGCAGCAGATTTTCAATGACAAAATGATACTCTTCGTTTCGTCCAGTCACCGCATATTTCGTCCGCATATACATATTTCGTCCAGTCACCGCATATATATCCGTCATTTTCACTTGCCATCGCAAGCACCATGTCAGATCGGGTAGGCGACATGTCGAACATATAGCTCATAGACATGCGACTTAAGCAGCCAAGTGATTTTAATACTTATATACGATCTAAATATGGTGAAGATGGATGCCATTGTTTTAGAAAGTACAGTGACTTACTCCGAAAAGCGGCGAAGGCTTCTTTAGACATAGACTTTTTGGTGAAGTGCAAGATCTACGGTGTTTTTCCTAAGTTTCTAAGGTTTAGACTGTACAAAAGGTGCCTACATACCACATCCTTTTACAAATCATAGCAGAACAAGCTCCTTTCCAGGGAACTATCCTCCAAGAAAAAGACTTTCAAAAATTTAACTGATTTGATCGCCGAAAGTGAAGCACGAGTTGGGCATCTATTTTCCACTCATAATGCCTTCGCTATCCGCCGACATGCTAGACACCTAACTGAAGCATTCAAGAAACCCACGAGTCAAACCCATCAGAAGAAACTTGATAACCTTGGTATCCATAATGAAATTCATCCTTGTAACCCCGATAAAGTAGTTTTCAACTACAGTTCATACAACTTGGAACCTCGGACCAAATTTTTGGCTTGCTTTCGTTCTAGATTTTTGTCTTCCTGTTTTTAAATTGGACTTCTATAAATTCTTTTTAGCTTTTGAAAGGCTTGTTCACAGCATAAAAATGTTTCTATTGCCAACCGTCCCGAATTTTTTGGCAATTTGCAGAGCTTGGCTTACCGTCACTTTTACGGCTTTGTGTCATATAAAGTTTTCTCAACTGTTTTCCAGCCCCGTGACATCCTTTTATTGAAGGATCTAGCTAAAAATAAAGACTTAATCGTTTGTAAGCCAGATAAGGGCAAGGGAGTAGTATTGGTTGATCGTCATCGTTATAATAGTAGCCTCACTACTCTAATTACGGACCCTTCTAAATTTATTGAAATTACAGANTCATTTCATTTTTATTTCTGTTATCTTCGATTTTAGTTCTAATGTCCTCAAGTTCAGGTGAATTGTTTGAATGTGAATTTTAGGTTACTAATTGTTTGTACCTGTGTTCTAGGTTTTGAACTGACGATGGAGCTGGACTCCGAAACGTTTTCTCTTATAAGAAATGCTGAACTTTTTGGCTGTTTTCTTTACTTTTAAATTCCTGGTGAATTTGCGACTTAAGCAGCCAAGTGATTTTAATACTGAAAAAATGTGTCGGTGCACAAAAGGTCTCTCTGATTTTGCTCTGGAAAACATCATTGAGAGAAGGGATTGTTCCAAGTGACCTTTTAAATTAAGGCTAATTACCCCTATCTACAAAGGAGGTGCAGGAGACAAACCCCAAAATTACAGGCCGGTTACATTAACATCACACGTAATCAAAGTATTTGAGAAGGTTGTTGCCAGAAAGTTGGTGCAGTACATAGAGGACGCTTTCCTTTTCAACAGAAAGCACCACTGTTTTAGACGAAATCGTTCCTGTTTGTCTCAGTTACCGGAGCATCACCACCAAATCCTGGCCATGCTGGAGGAGGGGGCCGGGGTGGACGTGGTGTATTTGGACTTCGCGAAAGCGTTTGTCAAAGTTGACCATGGAGTGCTCTTCAGAAAATTAAGACTGCTGGGAGTCGGAGGTGAATTGCTGGCATGGATCCACAGCTTCCTAACAGAAAGACTACAAGCTGTCGTAGGAGGCTCGAGATCGAGCGAGGCTATGGTAAAGAGTGGAGTACCACAGGGAACGGTACTCGGCCCAATACTCTTCCTCATTCGCATCGTCGACATAGATGTGGCTGTGAACCACGCCACTGCATCGTCATTCGCGGACGAAACCAGGATACTAATGGCCATAACGGACAGGAGGGACTGCGAGAGGTTGCAAGAAAACCTCTCTGCAATATATGACTGGGCCCAAGTGAGCAGCATGCAGTTCAATGGGACAAGTTTGAGGTTCTGAGATACAGGGGTAGCGGAAGAGCTGGGGCCGTATTATCAAAACTTCGTAAGTACGCAAAATCAACTTACGAGTGGCGTTGCTATGACAACGTAATACTAGCGGTGGTATTATAAAACATTTGCGCGGGAAAAATTTAGACTTTTAGCTAAGACTTGCGTACGAAAGTTTTGATAATGCCAAAATTAGGGTGTATTTACGCACCACAGAACTTTTTTGTCGTAAGTACAAAAAGTTACGAAGTTTTGATAATCCGGCCCCTGGTATGGAGCACCGCTGCCTAGTACCTGACAACTCGGAAATCGAAGAGAAGCGACTTGTTCGTGATCTAGAAGTGTTGATGAATACTCAGGTCAATTTTGGTAATCACGTAAAGGCAATAACCGCAAGAGGTAGGCGACAGATGGGGTGGATCTGGCGGACGTTCAGAACAAGAGAAGCGGAACCGATGATCACACTCTTTAGAGCCCATGTAATACCAATTCTTGAATACTGCTGCCAGCTCTGGACCCCGCTCACACTCAGCTCAGTGCGGCAACTGGAAGGTGTCCAGCTAACCTTCACTTCCAGGATCAGAGGGATGGAATAGTTGAACTACTGGGAGAGGTTGAGGCGCCTGGGTCTGTACTCACTGCAGAGGAGACGGGAGAGGTATGTCATTCTGTACACGTGGAAGATGATAATCGGAATGGTGCAAAACTTCGAGAGCGAGACCTTCAGGATTGAGACATATCACAACGAGAGAAGGGGGGAGCAAAATCCTCCCACTACGTAACAGATCCGCAGTCAGATTTCAATCCCTGGGGGGATTGAAAGGATCACTTTCCGTGGCAGGGCCAAGGCTGTTTAACGTCCTACCAAAGGATCTAAGAGAGGGGGTGTTCACCCTGGAGACCTTCAAGAGACAACTGGACGCTTTCCTGAGCACAATCCCATATCGACCTCCCCAGCAACACTATCAGCGACGAGAAGCAACCAACAGCATCGTGCATCAGGTGGCCCAAATGAGGGCGGATGAACGATAATCAGAGGCGGCGATCCATCGTGGCCTAGGACTGCTACGTCCCAAACAAGTACCAAGATTACCAAGAAAAAGTACAGTTGAAAAGTGATCTTGACAGGATGGTTGACTGTAGGGCTGATAAGTGGCATCTGCGTTTTAACGCTGACATATGTAAAGTAATCCATCCACCTTAGCAAGACTAATGAGCAGCAAGATTACAGTATGAGAAGGCATGGTTGCAACGACAGAGTGATGATGTCGAAGTCGACAATGGAAAAATATTTAGGAGTTAATGTCGACAAGGAGCTGAATTTTTCTAAGCATACTGAAACGCAAGCTAATAAATACAACAAAATGCTTGGACTGATCAGACACTGTTTCGAGTTCCCAGATGCAGACGCGATGAAGCGGTGGTTTGTTGCTGTCGTGCGCCCCAGCCTAGAGATTAGACCGCCCTGTGGTCACCGAAATTTGAAAAAGACAAAAATTTAGTGGAAAGTGTTCATAGACGTGCAACAAGGATAATGCCAGCTTGAAAGGCAAGTCCTACGAAGAAAGATAAAAAATTATGAAGATTTCAGGCCTCTGTTATCGACTTCTGCGTGGGATCCTCATTGAAATATACAAGTATACCCACGGTTTATACAAGGCCCTAGAAGGATTACTAGAGTTTGAAAATGAACAGCACTTGGGACCACGACTATTTACTAAAAAAACTGCGTTGCAACTCATCTGCGCGACAACATTTCTTCTCGTTTCGAATCACCGACATGTGGAACAGCCTTTTCGATTTAAATTGTTGACGCACCGAGTACAAACGCGTTCAGGAACAGACTAGACAAAGCTATGGAGAAATATATGTTCAGACTTGAAATGCCTAGCACCATATCGAACCCGGTGGAAGTCTAGTAGATATTTCAAACTATCGAAACTTTGGGAAAGATCCGGTTGGAGGACCTGTTTTTAGATATCCTGTAAACAAGTCACGAAACGCACAAGAATCGGCGACAGGCCTATTCTTCAGCGCCGGCTTCACTATGTTATAATATGCTATCCGCAAAAGCCCGTTCCACGTTCGTCCAATCCATGATTACAGCATAGAAGAAAAATAAATTAATGCTGGTCATCATATAAACAAAACTTTACTGTTTGCGCTCATAATTAAGCCTCTCCTTAAAGTTGTCGTAGCAAATCATACATCACGAAAGCTAATTCAAATATGCAAGTTCCTCTTCCCAAGCCTGTACTTATGAACGAAGATTACCAAACATATCAATACCGAAAATGATGTGTATTTATTTGCCGATTACCTAAAAAAGCGATAAATTAACGTTCTAATTGGATATTTATGATGAAATTTATCAAAATGACATTTTATATGCTATTAGAAGATAGTATATCATCGGAAAACCTTATCATCACTAATCTCCGGTCTAACTTGAATAATTTGACTCGTCTGTGGATTCAGTGTACCTCGATTTTGCCAAGGCATTTGACAGTGTTCCTCATGAACGGCTGTTACGTTAAGTGACGAATAGAGGGAAATGTTCTCCAATGGGTCATCGATTTCCAAGTAGGTAGACGACAACGCGTCAGTATTAACAGAACAGTGCCAGTCTGGGCATCAGTGCGCAGTGGCGTGCCACAAAGAAGCGTTCATGGGCCTGTATTAGTATCGAGCGATCTGCCAGACGTAGTGTCAATCGTGTGCTCCATGTATTCCAATGACACAAAAAATTATATAAAACAGTGAAGGATGCGTCTAATGAAATGCAACCGCAAAATGATCTTGAAAGGTAACTTGACTGGGCTGATGCGAGGCAGCTGCTTTTTAATGCTGACAAGTGTTAAGTACTTTACCTCGGTAAGAACAATGAACAGCAAACTAACGGCGTGAAAAGACATGGTAAATGCAAAAATAATTTACCAACAACTATATGAGATCGGTTTGAGGTTACTAACACATAGGATTAGAATAGACTATAATAGAACTAAAGAAATAGACCCATGGCCTGTTGCCGATTCATGTACTTTTCGTGACCTGATTTACTTAGGATCCGGCCTATGGAACCCGATCTTTCCATACCTGACGATTGATTGAGATAGCTGCTGCACTTATTGACTGGTCCGTAAGGTGCTAGGAATTTTAAGACTGAACATATGCATCTGTATAGCTTCGCCTAGTCTGTTCTTGAAGGCGTTCATACTCGGAGCGTCAACGATGCTATCAGGGAGTTCCACATGTCGGTGACTCGAAGCGAGAAGAAATGTAGTCGCATGGATTTGTTTTGACTGTCAGAGGTTGCACTCTTGACTTGAGCTCATTATATCAAGCTCTACCTGAGGATCGGGTTCGTTAACTAAGTTAGTTAAGGTAAGTAAGACACATCTGTGCAGATAAAGTATCTTGTATACGAGGTGGTAATACAGAATTACGATACAAAGGTATAAGCTACGGCGCCGACCGTAAGGTCGGAGAGCCGAACGACACGTTACATCTCGAGCGCTTATCAACAACTGTGGGGGCTTACTTAATATTCTTAGCTCTTTTATAAGTTTCGATTCCGCACACTACTAACGTCTTGATCGCGTGATCTATCACGTGTCTACCAGATCACGTCCTCAATCTTTATCAGATCAAGTGAATCTTACGTCCCAATTACATACATTAAAATGAGACGACAGATTGACACCGGACACAATGCAGTTTTTTTAGTTTATAGCCTCTGGTGTTGGTTCTTGTTTCAAATTCTAGTAATCCTTCATAGACTTTGTATAAACCATGAGTATACTTGCATAATTCAATGAGGTCACCACGCAGACGTCGATAACTGAGGCTTGGAAGCATCATAATCTCTAATTTTTCCTCATAGGACTTGCCTTTCAAGCCCGGAATTATCCTTGTTGTGATTAGGAATAATAATATAAATTATGCATAAAGCATATGATTATTAGGATATGAGGATTATAGGATGAGGTGATAGGATAGTATAGGATGTAATAATAGGATGTACGACGAGTAGGGAATAGGGGAAAACTCAGGTCGTCTAGGGTAAAAAGTCGAGCGACGCGGTTGCACCCGGCAGGACTATTTATGCCGCACGGTCGGACTGCGGAAGCAGTCTAGTGCGGGAGTGCAAGGCATTTGGCCGCAGGTCCCTGCCGTGTGGAAACTAGTTGAGATCCTTACCGAGAGTGAGATCTACGAATTACCAGGGGATATTGATTCCTACCGAAGCCAATTCTACGAGTGCTCAATGAGTGAGTTAAAATCCTACGAGTGTTCAAGAAGCAACCAGCCGGACGTCGATTCTCACCAAAACCGATTCCCACGAGTGTTCAGAAGCAACCAGCCGACTGCGAACCAGCCACGAACTTGATTCTTTGGATTTGGAAGGCGCCGCCGTACCGCAGTATTCAAGGGATCGAAACGGAAAAGAATATTCCAACCTGCTGCACTGCTCTCCTCCCATAGCCGGTGATGTACCCGTAAGGGAATTGAGGGTGACGGTGCTGTCATATTGCTTTAGAATTGTGTTACAAATAGGCCGGTGTCAGGGTCTAAGGGCTTATTACCGGGTGCTAGTCAGTGTCGTGACATATAACCTAGGTCTGGGTTTGGGCTGTCTGTAAGTAGGCCTGTGTGCTCGTCATTCTCACCGTGCCCAGCTCGAAATTAGGATAGGATTTCTTTTCTAAAAGATAGGACGTGTGAAATCATATTCTCGGGTCAAGTTCTGTATTGGGATAGTTCATAAACTTAAGTACATAAGTTTTGAAATCATTAATGTGTTGTTTCCATATCCTCCCGTGTCAATTCGTCATTGATTCAGATTAGAGAATCTCGCGTGTCCTGGTTTAACCACTCGAAAATCGGCAGACCAACCTGACATTAGACAAGTTTAATTAAAACTCAACCAAGAGAAGTAATGTTTCGGATTGATCCTGAGAAGTACGTTTCCGAGGCCATAATAGAGATCAAGGAGAAGTTCATTCGATTGTCAAAATCCCATAGGCTTTGATACTTAAAGGGAAAACTTAACATATATAATATATTCGCAAACACTTATATCTCCACAAGCATACCAATATCAAACGTAATCAAGTGGTGCATACGGTGAGGGGGTTCGAAGCTGGCAGTGACGAATTGATAAATGGAGTGAATTCAAATCATTATTATCGGAAAACTTTATTTATTTGTGTTGTTGGGGCGATTTTTTTGCTATGTTTTGTGCGTCCCATGCAAATACTGTTGCGATGCTCCCCGTAGAGTGACTATCTCCAATTTTTCTCTTGCTCTCCGTGTGATGAGCGCGCACAGGTTAAACTAAAAGAGTGGCGCTGTATAGAGCTTGCAAAGATAACACATAAAAATATTTCCGTGGGGTTAGGTTAGGATAGGCCGGCGCGCGACTACCCATCCTTTTTATTCTGTGCAGGAATTTGACTTATAATTTTTTTATTTGGCGCACAATTATTGTAGTGTTTATGCATTCAATTAATATTTTAATTGTTTAGATTCTTGTTGTATTTCTTGCAATGTTATTTATTTGGCAAGCAAACAATCGTTTTTTTTTTTGACGCACAAGCAATTAGTTTTATTCGGCGCGCAGATAATCGTCTTTCTACTCTTAACAAGTGGGGGTTAGATATTTCTTACAGTCCGGGAGCGTAATTTTTTTCTTTTTTTTTTATTTTCCTCGTTTGACCCGAAAGTTATTTATAGAGAATATTCGTTTTTTTCTGACATTATTATCGGAAGTGCACCCTTATCGCGCATCATGTCTTGTGATATATTTGTTTTTTTTTTCCCTTGCGTTAGCGTTAGTCTTGAGACGCTGCGAGCAAATAGCTACATTAGATTGAGCGCGAAAAAGATGGTTAGCGACGGACGGCATTGGAGACCAACAGAAATGACATAGAAATTTCGGCAGCAGGCATTTCAAACTTCCGAAACCACCACCCTCCCCTCCCTACCGTCTGCACAGAGATATGCGTTCGGGCGAGGTCCTAACTGAAAAAAGTATGGAGGAAGAGACGTGCTAGATAGCATTCGACGCAAATTACTGTAGGGCGCGCTAAGCCGCGCCCAGAAATTGCAAATCGCTTTTCATTAAATTAAAATTTTTTTGGGTCGGCAGCGGGGGTTTTTTTTGGCTCGCGCAAATTGAACAGAAAATAAAATAAGGAAATAATAATTGTGTAGTCGCCGCGCTCGGGTAACGTAAGTTGACAGTTGCAGAGACGCTGGAGCTAACTAAAAATAGATTTCGTCCGATTTAAGGGTTACATACTTTTTTTTGTTCTTCTCGCGCCTAAAGATTGTCAGAAGCAAGACTGTTAGTTTTCGTGATATTTTTTGTTTGACAATTAGGGAGACGATAAAAATAGACTTTAGACTTCACAACGGTATTTCGGTGGTAATTGTCGTCTAGAAATTTAGATAGTCGGGCCACAAGAAAAATACTAAGTTTGTTTTGTTTTTCTCCCTCTACATGCTAAAAGCGAGATGGGTTAGTGTTAAACTTAGGAAACTGCGTCTTTTCTATATGTATAAAGATATTTTTCTCTGATGACTTGTCGCATAGAAATTTGAAACCTAAGGCTAGCCGCCTTGGCAAAGACAGATGACGGTCAGTTTTGCATTTCTCTGGATCTCACTGAAATTTTTTGTTTTCCTTTTTTCTCTGCGGGGTCATAGGGAACTCCAAGTGAGCTGGGGAGAGATGGAATGGGAGGACAGAAAGTCGAGAACATAGGTGAAGGGAGATGATAAGTTGCATGCGTAGAGAAAATTTTTGTTAAAAATGATTAAGGTGACAGGAAGAAGACGAAATTATACTAAATAAACGACTCGCATCATAAAGTGGGCACTGGAAAGATTCAAGCATTCGTTGATCATACGTAGAGGTACGTGCACGTAACACATGGAAACATATCGACAGTGGGTAGAAAAGATAGTAAGTAAAACGGAAACGTTTTAATTTTATAGGTGTATATATTTTTATGGATAGATGAGACGAATTCAATCAGTCAATGGTGCCATTATCTAGAAAGAACTAGAACGGAATTCGATATTTACTCTGGCGATAAAATTTTATCGGGATGCCGGCAAAGAAGTAAAATAATCATATTCTATTTAGAAGATAAATCGAGCGACGCGAAATTGGACCAGTAATTTTAATTAGTCTGATTAGAGTAAGAATTTTAGGGTATAATCGGTGAGAATAGAATTGCTCCGTAATAAGTGGATAGACCTTTTCTCTTCTTTTATTTTATATAGAGTCGAAGAAATGTTCAGGAAGTCGCGGAGATTTATTCTTCTCTTCAATTGGAAACAAGGCTTAAATCTAGATTTTACTTTTAAAAATCTTTATTTTTCCTTAGGAGTAGGAAGGAAGGGCAGACGGGACAATAAAGTAGCCGCAGAGGGGTAGAGTCATAAAATGAAACAGCGGAGAAAAGCGGTCACAAAATTCGAGCAGCGCGCTAAATCATGTTATAGTCAGAGGCCATAAATTGAGAGTCGATGCAGCCGTATAGGGGGCATGAAAGATCGCCTATAATTGGAGGACTAGACCTTAACGTTTAATATCAAATGGGGAAAGAAAAATTGTGCATAAATAACAATGTAAATAGTAGACGTTCGGGAATAAATTATTAGATGGAAGTCATAAGAATGTTATTCCTAGGAAAATTTAAAATTGCGAAAATTAAAAAAGTCTTCGCATGAATACAAAATATTTTCTCGGGTATGGTACTTCTATAGCGCAGGAAAAATGATATAAATGATTTTATTTTTAACGTAGATTGAAGGAAGAAATATGACATATACCGTGTAGAAGTGTGCGGGTTATTAACACAGAAATTATTGCGTATGAAGTCTTATGGACTGACAGACGTGGGAGAACGATAAGTGACTTAGCCATAAAATTAGACGAGAATATAAGAATATATTTTTTGACAGAATTCTGCCAGTGACGGTTGGAGTAAGGGGTAAACTTTGATCGAGGTGTTGGTAGACTAGAGCTTGGGATTCCAAAACAAAGTTGGGCGCCAATTGTCGAAGTTGTGGCTAGCCGAAGATGCCGAGGAAACTGTAGTAGAGTAGAGGGGACAGGTGGTCAGAAAAAGCTTCAACAAATCGTTAAAATTAATGGGTTCAACACTTGAGCGCAGCTAACGGATGCCGGGGTAGGTTCAAGAAAACCAAGACCGTGAGACGAGTGTCGGCGAGTTCATCAGCTCGGCGCTTGAGACCAAAGATTTATAGCTGTGAAGAAAACACGAGAACGTCCCCAGAAAAGGTAGAATGGGGGGGGGGGCGAGAAATGCGCACTATAAACACTTCACTCGCGCATGAAAGAACGTTGTGACTGAAAGGAATTTCGCGCGAACATGGATAATTCTTGTAAATCAATTGTAGATAGCTAAAAGTAAGTTAAGTATGAGTACGACAAGAAGAATGCAAGTTTTAGAATAAGGAAGGAAGTATTTTTTTCTCAGCTTCAAGATATGGTAGCGTTAGATATTTTTACTCGGTAGAAATAAGCTATGGGAAGTTGGTCCCGACGAAACGGAAAAAAATTAAGTTCGTCGTGAAGGAATATTTCGTTCTCGTAACCTTAATAATATGCGTTTAAAAAATACTTTTTAGAGACAACACTTCTGAAGAATCCAGTGTCTTGAATGTTGCACATGTACAATGAATTTCTAATTTTATTTTCAAATACAAAAAAATTATTTTTCAAAATATCTTTTAAGATATCAAAATTTTGTAAACTTTCAAAATTATTTATTCTGCCAACTGATTCATGCATTGTCTCTGACTTTATGCAATTGTGCAAAATTTTAGATCGATTGGACAGGTCAAATTGTGTCATATATGGATTATATGATTTGTAGCAAACGAAATTATTTTTACATTTTTTACAACACTTCTCTTTAACTTCACTTCTTGTTGTTTGTTTGTATGTCTGTTTGCTACAAATCTTATAAATTTTCGTTTGAGGAACGAAAACAATCTAATTAGAGCTCGGAGTTTTAGGCTGTTTGCTTTGAACATTATAAAGCTCTATTTCAGAGCCCTTGTAATACCTATCCTTGAATACTGCTGCCAGCTCTGGACTCCGTTCACACTAGGCGCAATACGGCAACTGGAAGGAGTCCAACAAACCTTCACTTCCAGGATCAGAGGGATGTAGAAGTTTAACTACTAGGAGAGGTTACAGCGACTGAGTCTGTACTCACTGCTGAGGAGACGGGAGAGGAATGTCATTCTGTACACATGGAAAATGATAACCGGAATGGTGCCCAACTTCGAGAGCGAGACTTTCAGTATTAAGATATATCACAAGGAGAGAAGGGGGAGACTGTGCAAGATCCCCTCACTACGTAACAGATCCGCGGTCAGATTTCAATCCCTGCGGGGAGGATCACTTTCCGCGGCAGGGCCAAGGCTGTTCTAAGAGAGGGGATCTAAGAGAGGGGGAGTTCACCCTGGAGACCTTCAAGAGACAACTGGACGTGTTCCTGGGCACAATCCCAGATCGACCTCCCCTGCAACACTACCAGCGGCGAGAAGCAAGCAACACCATCGTGCATCAGGTGGCCCAAATGAGGGCGGATGAACGATAATCAGAGGTGGCGATCAATCGTGGCCTGGGACTGCTACGTCCCAAACATATATTAAGGAAAGCACCCTCAAGAGTTTATTATGGGAAAGCAGAACATAATTGCTTCGAAAAAAATTTTTTAACATGTTAATGAAAGAAAAATCTGACCAAGAGAATATTAGGCGTTTATTCCTAATTTTTCATATCACGATGAGTCTGCTACTGAACTTCTCCGAATTGCGCTTATGTACGATGTTGTGTTTCTCGTACGTACGCCGTGCTTTTCTATGCACTTTATAGGCGTATCTAATTAGTTACTAATTACCTGAGGTAGGGTTCGGGTGCCGTGATCGAATGAGGATAAATGAGGCGCGAGTTAAGTACAGATTAGATACTTATACTTAGTGAGAATATATCGGCTTACAGTTTTAGGATAATCAGTTAATAAGTTTATAAGTTGGAGCTTTAACACTGATGTCTTCGGCGTCCAGTTGAAGTAGGGATAAGTCTAGACTCTAGAGTGTATCTTCTACTCTGACATTAATTTAGAGTTACTGTCCTGATTGTTAAGGACAGGAGTATGGGCGTATACACGACGGTTCTCGGCCCAAGACTGGCGTTTCCGCGTCTAGGCAGAGCTCATATAGCTACGCTAATTGATCGACGTCACCAAGGACGTGATTTGATAAATAGGAAAGGCTAATACAAGGAAATGCTCATGAACATATCGCATGTGAAGGATCTTATCTTTCAACGAGGAAGACATCAATCAGGAAATATCAAAGGACAAATGGTATCAACATTGTTGCCTGACACTTACAGCGGATTGATGCAGAGTATAAATTGCTTTTCTCTTAATTCAATTTTTCTATTATTGTTGTAAAAATATTTTCTTTTACTAAGGAAATTATTAAATAGGTAATCAGGTTGAGTTCGTCTTTTCAATTGAATTTCTCTATAATATTACCTTAGAATCGGTTTCATATTTCAAACTTCATGGTTTACTAGAAGACATTTAAAAGTAGCAGCTCCGAAAATGCATCACAATGTTACATTTCAATTCATCCATTCATTATCCAACAAATGCGACAGTATCCAACAAAGACAGGGAACACTGTTGCCCAAGACAGGGTACACTGTTATGAAAGAGAGTGAAAATTGTTACAAGTGACATTTTTCACTGTTTGTAGCGGTATAAACTACTGTATACACTGCTTTGAACACACAGTACAGTTATACAGCATTAACCGTTGTAAATGACAGTATACACAAGTACGAACGACTTTATACTGTGTTCTGAATGCAGTGTACACTAGCACGAATGACTGGATGTACGTCGTCAGTTAAGAAGTCAGTGAGACTCAATAATCTATCAGGGGGGATTAATTATTTGTATCGTAATTTTGTAGGTAGCAGAAGTTGGAGGTTCAAGCGATGTGTTTGATACGAGGTAGTTTTTTGTTTTGCTTAAAGTTTCAACTAATGAGGAATGTATGATGTGAATTACACGCCTATAGAGTTATTCAGTTTTTAATAAAACCATGTTTTGTAAAAAGTGTCAAAATGGGCCAATCGCTCCACCTCTGGGGCGATGGGCCCATGGGCTTGAGGCAAGGCGCCCACCCCTGGTCCCTTTATCCCAATTGCATATTTTTTTTAACGATAAAGAAGCACTTTACAGTTCAAAATGTGAAAAATGTAATAAAAAATATTACATACATTCATATATTAACAACTAAAAAATCAAATCCTTAACTTGAAAAATAATATATTGGTGGCCTTAAAAATCCATCACTGATGAGAAAAAACATTTCCTTGACATAAAAATATATCTCCATGACTTGAAAAATATATCCTTGCTATAACAAATTCATCTTTGGCATGAAAAAGTGTATCATTGACTGGAAACAATATATTTACTAACCAGAAAAAAACTTCGACCAAGTTTCATCCATAATCCAGATATTGTGCAGGGAATTCGTACTTACTCAAGATTTCAGCCAACAACATAAAAATTCATCACTTTTTGGCTCATTGGTGTTGGCTGAAATCAACTTTTGGCAAGGCATGAGTCAATAACTAGATATTTGGTCATAAATACGCATCACTAGACTAGAAAAAGAGCCTGCTGCCTTGAGGCGGCGAATAACAAAAAAAGCATACAATATGAAGTGTAATTTGTAATTCAAAAAGCTAGTCATAGTTTTGAAAAGGTCATTGAGACAAATCCAATTATGTTATGTATAACACATGAATTCACCTTGGGCGCGTTGCCCCGTGACACGCATGGGCCCGTTGCCCCACTAGGTATCATTTCAATTTATATCGTGTCAAAATTTCATTTCAAAAGCGAATAGTCTAAACTTGAACTCAAAATTATCCCTATAAATATTACTTTCAAAATATAATTCACACTAATTTCAAAAGCGTCCTGTACAGTAATCGAAAACAGTTTTACTTAGTAGCAAAAAACTTTTATCTGGGCTAAAACAGTTATTCACAAATAACTTAATGACGCAAACACTCAGCAAAAAGTAAATCCGTACACTTCATCCCAGTGAAACTGGGTCGACCGGCGGTAGAGAACACGGACCAATATCTGCCATACTTAGCGAGAAACCCGCTATGGGCCCGTGACCCGCAGTGGTCCCTTTGCCCCCAAATGTTACCCTACTGTTGCTCCGGCAACAGTATTTGAATTGAAATGGATTGAAGGTACATTAATGCTGGGTACAATCATTATGATGCATAGAAGAGCAGGATAACTGAAGTTGGTTTTTAAGGCCATGGTGATGCATACCACTTGTTCCTAACGCGGTATTCAAGTCGTTTTAATTTTTCTCCTCGGTTTTTCTTCGTTGATCCTCGAGGCGAATGTATTAAAAATGAATTAGAAAACTCCGATCATAGCCCGCTAGTGAAGTTTAGTCATGAGAATGGAGGGACGGGCGGGGCGGTCCACGCGGGGACAGCGCGATGGTTGGCAAGGCAAGTGAAGCGCACTGCGCTCCGGCTGAGCCTGCCGGGAGCCACGGTCGAGTTCTTCAGCGTGTAGGGTATTATTCTCTCATTAATTTATACCAGTTACTTGACTGGGGGAGTTAGTTACTTTTACTTGCGTCAGGAAATACACGGAAGACAAATTCAGTCTAAAGTGTGAATATAAACTCATTTATCATGTTTATGTGGAGAAATTGTGAATTTTGAATGAATTTAGTTTATTGGAGCAATGCGATTATACGTTTAACAATTTTCGGGCTTCACCTGAAGGTAAATGATCAGTTGTGGTTGATCTCCAGGATGAGCAGGTATGCTTTGAACGGCACTATAAGTTTATCATGAAGTTGAACTTAGATCTTTTGACACCGAAATTCCAGCTTTCTTCGCTCGACAAAATTCTTTCGAGATAAGGCTATAAAATTACCACACTTTTTAAAATTTAACCAAAATAATTATGATTTGCATAAATCAATAGAAAATTTGTTCATGCATATTTTGTACTACAACATGTGGTTTTATGAATAAATTTTGTGATCGTTTGCAGAACCGAACGCAAACTATCATCATCTTTCTCACTGGACGAAGCAGTTCATGATTTTATTAAATTCTAAGTTGACTGTTGAAATCAATATAACTACGCCACGCTTTATGCTCAATATTGCTTCTAATTGAAATGCCTTGGATTGGATATATTGAAATGAAGATCTCAATTGTTATTGAGGGACGCGCGGCTGTCAGCACCGAGGGGCGAGAGTTAATTTGGCGTTTGTATCACAAATTTTTTAAACATAACACAACCGCGTGAGAAATGCGACTTCAAACTATCTAAAATATGTATCGAATGGAGTCGGATTTAAATTGTTTATAAGTAATTCTGCGTACTTAACAAGGTTGCTCCTCATTTGGAAGATAAGAGAGATATCTTTTAATGCATTATATTTTTAACTTCGACTTGACATTAATTTCGATTTTAAAATTGAACTTTCTGCAGATACATGGATTATGCTCAGAACTATAACATTTTTATCCACATTTTGATACACTGCAATAGCTGTGTTATAGCAAAACTTACAATGGATGCGTATGAACGTAGTTTATATGAACATTAAAATAACCTGATTGCCGGTAGGAAAATTAATAAAAAATTTATTAAAGCAGTAGTAGCTATGTAGTCAAAATTAATGAATATCTGAATAATTTTAGCCATTCATTCTTTATAATTCGTTAAAGTTATATACCGTCATCAGTCAGTAAGTCATGTCTTAATCTGAATGTCCTTTTTTCGCACAACATGCGATATGAAGGCCATTAAGCTGGCAAGCGAGTGCTGGAAGCCGACTTAAAGTTCATCACAACGGAGGAATGTGTATGAANATTTCATAAGACGATGAGTCTGCTACTGAATTTCTTCGTCTGGTGGAGAATTAATTAATTTTTTTATTTCATGGCGTAGCTATTTCGCTCTTTAATAAACTTGAAATAATTCGGCGCTCAAATCTGTTCTGCAACAAAGATCCATATATTTACTTAGAGTTTAGCAATTCGTCGCAAAGTGCATTTTTCCTTGGGAGTTTTAGAGTGCATTTTAACTTAGCAATACAAATGAAAGAAGCAACAATGGAGGAAAATCGCCTGAAGGGTCCTTCCTTGCAATCCGCCGACCGCTTCAATTTTTTTAAAATTTTAAATGTGTGGAGTAATTTGTTTGGTGATTTAAATACAAAAACGAGCCCATCGTCGTTATATTAAGCCCAGCAATACATCCAGTATCACAGCTGCATGACGACATTGAGGCGTGAGCCCTGTTCTAAATCTCACTTAAAATTTCGTCCGCATCTTCCACATAGTTCTTTAAATCCAATCTTCCTTTAAAATAAATTTGTGCGTGAGTATTCATTCTTACGTTATGATAATGAAATTAAGTTAGAGTGTTCAGTCTCGAAAATAAGACTTCAAGACTACCTGTCCAATTAAGGGAATATTTTTGAATAATTTCATGGACTCAAACCTCATGTTAAAAATTACTAGAATTTGCCGTGCATTTATTGCACTTACAGCGGATTGTGCAGAGTAGGAATTGCTTTTCCCTTCGTTCCATGTTTATCTTATCTTTATAGGAAAAATTTAATACTAATGAAATTACTAAAAATGCGATCAGTTTGAGTTCATCTTTTCAATTGCATTCCTCTATAATATTGCATTTGAATTGTTATGACATTGCAAGCTTCGCGATTTAATACAATACATTTAAAATTGGCAGCTCTAGAAATATATCACTGTATTCAATTTTTAATTAAAGCAATTCATTGCCGAACAAACGCGACCCAAAAAATTCGTGAATTCATGATGAAATAAATTCATGAATTTTTATTACACCAACAATATTCTCAGGAAGAGAACGACAGTATACGAGGTTAGGATCTACAGTATACACTGGAACATACGATGGTGTTCACCATCACAAACGCCAGATCAGACTTTAGCATAGGACAGGGTACACTGTAGCAAAAGACAGTGTACACTGTTGTATAAGACAGGGTACTCTGTAGCATAAGACAGGGTACACTGTTGCATAAGACAGGGTACACTGTTGCATAAGACAGGGTACACTGTTGCAAGAGACGTGGTACACTGTTGCATAAGACAGGGTACACTGTTGCAAGAGACAGGGTACACTGTAGCATAAGACAGGGTACACTGTTGCATAAGACAGGGTATACTGTTGCATGAGACAGGGTACACTGTTGCAAGAGACAGGGTACACTGGTGCAAGAAACTGAATATATATACACTGTTATGAAGAATACTAAACATTGTTACAAGTGACAGTTTCCACTGTTTAGAGCAACTATATACACTGTATATAGTTGCAACTATACACCCAACCGAGGGCGGATGAACGATAATCAGAGGCGGCGATCCATCGTGACCTGGGACTGCTAAGTCCGAAACATATACTAAGGATACTAAGGAAACTGTAACGAACGCTAGTATACACTGAAATGGAGGATAACATAAACTGTTATAAACTACTGCATACACTGCTTTGAACACACATTATAGTTATACAACATTGACCGTTGTAAATGACAGTATACACAAGTACGAACGACTTTATACTGTGTTCTGAATACAGTGTACACTAGCACGAAGGACTGGATGTACGTCGTCAGTTAAGAAGTCAGTGAGACTCAATAGTCTATCAGGGCGGATCAATTATTTGTATCGTAATTTTGTAGGTAGCAGAAGTTGGAGGTTCAAGCGATGTGTGTAGTTTGTATTTTCATCGTTGTGCTGAGTCGACGAGTTATTCATAATAATCAACATTGTGCTCATCGTTGGCGCTATTAAATTATCAAAACTAGGATAACATGGGGCAGCCCCCCCCCCCCCCCCACTTTTTAAAACCAAATTCTCGATAAAGTTTTGATTGATACGAGGTAGTTTTTTTATTTTGCTTAAAGTTTCAACTAATGAGGAATGTATGATGTGAATTACACGCCTATAGAGTTATTCAGTTTTTTAATGAAACACTGTTTTGAAAAAAGTGTCAAAATAGGCCAATCGCTCCACCCCTGGGGCAATGGGCCCATGGGCTTGGGGCAAGGCGCCCACTCCTGGTCCCTTTATCCCAATTGCATATTTTTTAACGATAAAAAGTACTTTATTAACAACTAAAAAATCAAATCCTTAACTTGAAAAATAATATATTGGTGGCCTTAAAAATCTATCACAGATGTGAAAAAAATATTTCCTTGACATAAAAATATATCTCCTTGACTTGAAAAATATATCCTTACTATAACAAATTCATCTTTGGCATGAAAAAGTGTATCCTTGACTAGAAACGATATATTTACTTAACCAGAAAAAACTTCGACCAAGTTTCGTCCATAATCCAGATATTGTGCAGGGAATTCGTACTTACTCGTGATTTCAGCCAACACCATAAAAATTCGTCACTTTCTGGCTCATTGGTGTTGGCTGAAATCAACTTTTGGCAAGACATGAGTCAATAACTAGATATTTGGTCATAAATACGCATCACTAGACTAGAAAAAGAGCCTGCTGCCCCGAGGCGGCAAATACAAAATCAAACAATATGAAGTGTAATTTGTAGTTTAAAAAGCTAGTCATAGTTTTAAAGAGCTCACTGAGACTAATCTAATGATTTAAAACACAAGACTTCCCCCGAGGGGTATTGAGCCCACCATGGGCGCGTTGCCCCGTGACACGCATGGGCCCGTTGCCCCACTAGGTATCATTTCAATTTATATCGTGTCAAAATTTCATTTCAAAAGCTAATAGTCTAAACTTGAACTCAAAATTATCCCTATAAATAATACTTTCAAAATATAATTCACACTAATTTCAAAAGCGTCCTGTACAGTAATCGAAAACAGTTTTATTTAGCAGCAAAAAACTTTTATCTGGGCTAAAACTGTTATTCACAAATAACTTAATAACGCAAACACTTAGCAAAACGTAAATCCGTACACTTCATCCCAGTGAAACTGTCGACCGGCGGTAGAGAACACGGACCAATATCTGCCATACTTAGCGGGAAACCCGCTATGGGCCCGTGTGGGTACACTGTTGCAAGAGACAGGGTACACTGTTGCAAGAGACAGGAAACACTTGTAAGAGACTGGGTATATATACACTGTTATGAACAATAGTAAACAGTGTTACAAGTGACAGTTTTCACTGCTTGGAGCAATTATATACACTGTAACGAACACTAGCAGATTTCAATCCCTGCGAGAAGGATCACTCTCAGTGGCAGGACCAAGGCTGTTCATCGCCCTACCAAGGGATCTAAGAGAGGGGGAGTTCACCCTAGAGACCTTCAAGAGACAGCTTGACGTGTTCCTGAGCACAGTCCCAGATCGACCTCCCCTGCAACACTACCAGCGGCGAGAAGCAAGCAACAGCATCGTGCATCAGGTGGCCCAAATGAGGGCGGATGAACGATAATACGCTCCTGTCGACAATTATCTCAGGTTACAAAATTTTCATTGCTGTCAAAATCTCGTAAGCTCGTTCAACTGTGTGTTTTTGAATCTTCAGTTTAATGCCACTTAGCCGGCGTTGGGCTTCCCAACGAACTTACTTTATGAAGCTTTCTACACAGCACAGTAATCTAAAAAATTTTTATTTCTAACAATGTTCAGGATTAGAATAGAATAGAAGTGTCGGCACTGAAGAAATAGGCCCATGGCCTGTTGCCGATTCTTGAACTTTTCGTGACGTTATTCACAAGGGATCCGGCCTTTGAAACCCGATCTTTCCATAACTGACGATTGATTGAGATAGCTGCTGGACTTATTGCCTGGTCCGTAATTTGCTAGGCATTTTAAGACTGAACATATGCTCCTGCATAGCTTCGTCTAGTCTGTTCTTGAAGGCGTTCATACTCGGAGCGTCAACGATGCTATCAGGGAGGCTGTTCCACATGTCGGTGACTCGAAGAAAGAAGAAATGTTGACGCATGGATGTGTTACAACGCAGTTTTTTTAGTCAATAGCCGTGGCCCCTGGTGTTGGTTCTTGTTTCAAATTCTAGTAATCCTTCTGGGACCTTGCATAAGCCATGAGTATCATGTTCAGTGTTTAAAACTGGTAATTATTTTCAAGTCACATGCTTCACTTTTCATAGTACGATTATACGGTTGAAATGAGCAGCGTGTGTTGTTCGACACAAAAGCGTCTCACATTGATTTCGGGAAAAAATAAAGACGCTTTTTTAGTCTCTGTATAGAATCCTGTATGATCGAATAACAGATAGTATCAAGTTACAGAAATATAAGAAAAATATACATAGAATAAGATTATAATCATTATAGATCACATCAGCTATTTAACAGAGTAATTACTATGCGATTACAGTGGCGACACTTAAGGTACTTACTCTAATAAGAGGTTCCGGTGAAATGAATCAATAAACTAAAAGTTGGAATGAAGTTCACTACTGCTGTGTTCATCGAAGTTACGTTCATATATAAATAAAATCTTATTTTTACAATTTAAATCTAGTTATAATTTCTAAATATTTTGTTACATGGATTCAAAATCCTGAACGAGACCGCTACAATACCTAATCAACACAAGAAACGCTTAAGCACTGCCCCAGGCGCCAGGAACATCAGCGTCTGCGCCCTCCTGCTGCATTACCTTAAATTAGTGTAAATTTAAACATTAAACGTGTATTGCAACAAATTTTGCGGCGCGATTACAATAAGTAACTCCGTGAAATAAGAACCGTGAATAATTTACTAGTTTTTGTTATAGATGTCCTGTCTCTTATACACATCTAGATGTGTATAAGAGACAGACGTTTGGCTCTGCAGATATCTCCCCCAGGTAATGCATGAGACGCCGGGCGCGAGTCTGGACGTAAATTTGTCCGAGACGATAATGAGCAATGCTGTTGGCAACATTCTATTATGTTGCGTTTTCAACATNAAGTTTACCATGAAGTTGAACTTAGATCTTTTGACACCGAAATTCCAGCTTTCTTCGCTCGACAAAATTCTTTGGAGATAAGGCTATAAAATTAACACACTTTTCAAAACTTAACCAAAATAATTATGATTTGCATAAATCAATAGAAAATTGGTTCATGCATATTTTGTACTACAACATATGATTTTATGAATAAATTTTGTAATCGTTTGCAGACCCGAACGCAAACAATCATCATCTTTCCCACTGGACGAAACAGTTCATGATTTTATTAAATTCTAAGTTGAATATTGCTACGCACCGCTTTAAAGCTCAATATTGCTTCTGAAATTGAAATGCTATTGATATATATTGAATATATGTATTGCAATGATATATGAATGGATATATTGACATGAAGATCTCAATTGTGATTGAGGGACGCGCGGCTGTCAGCACCGAGGGGCGAGAGTTAATTTTGCGTTTGTATCATAAATTTTTTAAACATAACACAGCCGCGTCAGAAATGCGACTTTAAACTATCCAATTTTTTGGAAAGGACTCGGATTTAAATTGTTTATAAGTAATTCTGCGTATTTATTCAACAAGATTGCTCCTCATTTGGAAGATAAGCGAGATATCTTTTTAATGCATTATATTTTTAAATTCGACTTGACATTAATTTCGATTTTAAAATTGAACTTACTGAAGGTTCAAGGATTATGCTTAGAACTATAACATTTTTATCCACATTTTAATATGCTCATTGCTCTAACACAGCAATAGCTGTGTTAGAACAAAACTTACAATGTATGCGTATGAACGTAGTTTATATGAACATTAAAATAACCTGTTTGTCAGTAGCAAAATTAATGATAAAAAATCAATGAAAGTAGTAATGAAGTCAAAATTAATGAGTAGCTGAATAATTTTAGCTATTCATTCTTTATAATTCGTTGCAGTTATATAACGTCACCAGTCAGTAAATTTTGTCTTAATCTGAATGTCCTTTTTTCGCACGACATGCGATATGAAGGCCATTAAGCTGGCAAGCGAGTGCTGGAAGCCGACTTAAAGTTCATCACAACGGAGGAATGTGTAATGAATAAATTTCGGAGCATATATATATAATCCAGCATCATAACATTGGCGAATGAGTTCAACTGTCAAATGAAAATACGTAGACCAATTGTTCTATTCACAATTGTAGTCAAAGGAGCTGTAACCAGTATTTCGCTTTCCTGCTACTAAATTTCAAATTATTACCCATGAATGTATAATTTTTAATTTCATACTACCAGTATTTTTAATTCCTACTACCCGCACCAAGCTGTGGCAGGTGGTATGAAGGCTGTTTTATCTTTTATTTTATCATCGTATTCTCTATCATTCATAGGTGAGGTTTTACACTAGAAATCATCTGGCAAAAATGTAAAGGAATTAAATGAATTTTGCTGCCAGCAATTAAAGTTGAAACAATGCTGGGGTATCCATGATACAGGGTGTAATCGCTGATATTCAGTCTATGGTTGGTTACGTACCATATCCTAGCGATGGTCTTCACGATACTGGCTTTGAAGTGTAATTAATAAATTAGCTTAATTAACAACAGATTGTGCATAAAATTTGTCAATACCCTGCCCACGGGTTGAAATAACATTGTTCGCAGATAGCCGTAAATATATAGTTACATATCATAATTACGTGAAATGGCTCATGGTCCAAAATAACTTAATAAAAGTAGTTAATATACAACAAGCGTCTCCGTGCCATACCACAGTGAACGGCGTCAAAACCATATATGTCGCGTGGTAGAAGCTTAAATAATATGCGTTTAACATTTACTTTTTAAAGAACACACTTCTGAAGGGGCCAGTGTCTCCGATGTTACACATGTGCAATGAATTTCTTATATTATTTTTAAATATTCAAAAAAATACATTTTAAATTTTTTATGTATAAAAATTTGTTACATTTTTTAATTATTAAATCTGTCAATTGATTCAGGCATTGCCTCCGACTTTATGCAAGTGTACAAAATTTCAGGTAGATTGGACAGGCAGAAGTGTGTTGAATATCGATTATAAGATTTGTATGAGAAAAAAAAATTTCGTTTATCTGGACCAAGTAAAATTCATAAATTTTCTCGGCCCAGACCAAGTGTTATCTGGGGTGGATAGCCAGAGGTCAGCATAGCCCAAGTCCACAGTGCGATTCATATACCTTCCCGAGCGTAACGCAGCCGGGCATCTGCACGGCTTCAATCGATCTAAAATTTTGAACACTTACGTTAGGTAGGAGAAAATGCATGAATCAATTGACAGAATAAATAATTTTGAAAATTACAAAAAATTAATTTGAAAAAATTGAAATCAATTTCTTTAATATAAAAATAAAATCAGAAATTCATTGTACATGAGAGACTGTATTCTTTAGAAGTGTTGTCATTATAAATTAATTTTAAATGCATATTATTACAACACTTCTCTTTAGCTTCACTTCTTGTTGTTTGTTTGTTTGTCAACAAGAAGGAAAGTTAAAGAGAAGTGCTGTAAAAAGAAACAGGTCTAGATGAACGAAATTTACCCGAAATGCGAAAGAGCTGCGGCTTCACTAGGGGAATGGTTTCTAAAACACTAACAACCTACATGCCTGATATGCTGACTGGAGAACTATACTTGTAACGAAAATTATGTAAATGCAGCAGCCAAAACATTTAAGAAACAAATGATAAGTTGATATCTCCCTCGAGACGTAGTTATAATTTCCCTCGTAGCTTAATTTCTGTAACCAACACTTTAGAAATTTTTCAAATAAAATCTGAAGTGATGCGGACATTACATATGTGTGATCATATATAAAAACTTATATCAACTTCAAACAATGAAAATTAAGAAGGTTTTCTTGTTGTCAGCCACACCGGAAACATCGGTTAAATATATCCTGCCAAGATAGGACATTCCTTTCAAAATATTGAGATTTCGAAATATTTCTGATTAATTCTTTCGAAAAGATCGAGCTTCTCATTGGCCATTTGTTATACGCTGGAGATTATGTAGTGATTATCTCATTATCACTTGATCATATACCGAGTATGTTGCTCCATATTAANATAGCTATACCACGGTTACGAGCTCATAGCTATACCACGGTTACGAGCTCATAGCTATACCACGGTTACGAGCTCATAGCTATACCACGGCTGGACTTTTGTTGACAATTTACCAGCACTCAAGCCCTTTTTAATATTAGTACTAAGAAAAAATTATTTTTCATACAATGCATCTGGATATTAAGCCTTGTTTATTGTTTTATTTATGAATTGGTACATATATGACTATATATGCTCATTTCACTTTAAATTAACATTTGGCTGAGCGATGCAGACGTCTACAAGAAAAACCCGAAGCGAGAGTTTCTATCACGAACAGCAGCGGCCATCAACTCCGAATACTTTTTTAATCATTCGACAGTCATTACTGTCCTCTAAAGTGAGCGTCCAACGATAGTTTAGCTCAACAGTTATTTTATCATTTTTAATCCAATCTCTCTGGAACATATTAGAACTTCTCGTTGTTAAACACTGGCCTTGGCTGTTGCCCTCTGATTACAATTGAATGTGAACAAATGACTTGCACTGCATTATTGGTCTTTCAACAAAGTTAGTTAGGTCATGTGATTTTCACTTAGGTAGGCAATGTTAATCCCAGCGTCGTGCCACGATGAATATTTTTTTGAATTTTCAATCAACTACCGCATGGACATGAGTGCCACACGACAGCTCAATGAGTGCCTCACGACAGCTTAATGAGTGCCTCACGACAGCTCAATGAGTGCCTCACGATAGCTTATTGAGCGCCTCACGACACTTATTGATTGCCTCACGACAGCCTAATTAGTGCCTAACGATATTAATGAGTGCCTCACGAAAGCTTAATAAGTGCCTCACGGCACTTAATGAGTGCCTCACGACAGCCTAGGAGTGCCTAACGACACTTAATGAGTGCCTCACGATAGCTTAATGAGTGCCTCACGACACTTAATGAGTGCCTCACGACAGCTTAATGAGTGCCTCACGACACTTAATGAGTGCCTCACTACAGCCTAAGAGTGCCTCACTACACTATCTCAAACACCAGTATTTGAAGGAGTATTTATGGAGCGTGCGAATTTTTGTAACATCGGAAGATTGGGAATCTTTAATTTTTGTCAATGTTTTCACTGGTAAGCATATATTTCAAAACATCCCACGGTTGAGTTTCAGGAAATCTCATGCACTTAATTCGTGCAGTGTTAATACTAAACAAGACTCGTTGCTTGATGTGGTTAGATCGGGTCGATGTAACAAACATTTACACTGACGAGTGAATGTTTGTCAGTTCTTATTCCTGATATTGTACATGGAATCGTAAATGTTACCAACTATACTTTAATTCACTGCAACAGGTCACAGACCTGCCTATGTAATTAATTCTTTTGATCTCTCAATTTTATTCGCTTATTTTATTTATTTATTTATTTTTGTGTATGCTCAGGAATTTAATCTATAATTACATCCTGCTGAAACTTTAGCATTAACTGATGTTACACCACCTTGCATATTCACCCTTTGTGATGGTGCATGCACTAGACATGCGTTGGAGGAATGGGAATTGTTTACTGAAATTCCTAAGTACAATCAAGGTAATTGCAGTAATTTTTCCAACACTCGGAAGTAAATATGTAAACAAGATTTAACAAGTACAGTTTTTATGGATATCCATACAACATTGCCACTGTGGAACACATCAAAGAAAAACAAAGAAAATTTTTCATGATTTGTTTAGTCACACAAGTAATGAAAATTAGGGAATTAGATTTTTCAATCAATGCTAAGACAAATTTGTTTCATTGCAAACCATAAAATCGTTCGACTTGACAGTACAGTATTTTGATCAACTCTCCACAATTTTAAGAGATAATATTACTTGTGTTCTCTTGTGACTTGTACAATTGCAGGCACTCATTGAAATTAAGAAAAACATATAGGTATATTCCTCGACTTTGAATTTATAATTTCGAACATTTTGGTTGACTCTCAGTGGAACTAGCTTTATTACTGCACAATTAAACAGTTCGGCCTAGATTTGCCAATTCAATGTTTTAGAATCAATGGCCACCTAGCAAATAAATGCATAAAATAATCTCAGTAGTTTTTGAATCTTCAAGCATGCATGATTAATAACAGAAATGCGCTCAATATCTTAGTGTTGGCAGAATATACTCGAGCACTCGATAACACAAATAATCGGTGGTATGGCTACCATGCTATCACTTATACAAGAATTAAATTGTTTAGTCGATAAGGTTAATAAAGATATTTTAGTTGAAGTTTGTTCATTTCTCTTTTTTTCATGCAAAGCTTTCTAGGGACACTATTTATCTTTGTTTTCAGTTTCATTAATTTTTTTAGAATATCTAGCCTTTTTGCAAACCATCCGAGCTACTTATAGATTAACATTTTCTTTCTTTGTCGATTCAGTTATCCATAATTCATATCAATATGTATTATATGCAATTAGTATTATAGCCGTTCGTTCATTTTACAGACGCAACCATAGTACCTTACAAAATACACTTTGAACTTTATCCTCGGCAAATTCGTGTTACAATCCCCGTTCGAAGTACTTAAATTGCAGCGGTATCGAATCAACCTTTCCGCTATGTAGCTAAGGTTAATAAAGATATTTTAGTTGAAGTTTGTTCATTTCTCTTTTTTTCATGCAAAGCTTTCTAGGGACACGATTTATCTTTGTTATTAGTTTCATTCATTTTCTAGAATATCTATAGCCTTTTTGCAAACCATCCGAGCTACTTAGATTAACATTTTTTTCATCGATTCAGTTACTCATAATTCATCTCAATATGTATTATATTCAATTAGTATTATAGATGTTTGTTCATTTTACAGGTGCAACCATAATACCTTACAAAATACACTTTGAACTTTATCCTCGGCAAATTCGTGTTACAATCCCCATTCGAAGTACTTAAATTTTAGTGGTATCGAATCAACCTTTCCGTTATGTAGCTACATATCGCAAGCTTAATCAGCACAGTCAATAACTAGCGCGAGTGTTCAGCTAAAATATACGCGAAAACAGTACATAATTACATATCTAGTTTTTTCAGTATTTATTATTAAATTAGATCGGGACAAAAACAATTTTACGCAAACCCTGCGGGTTAAACTGTCAACGGTTTAAGGTGTGAGAGTGTAATAACAATTTTTATGTTAACGATTTGTGTACTATTAGAATTAGTTCTATTTCATTCTTATATATTATATTTAATAGGCTGCCTCCAATAGAATTGACCGTTTTCTATAATATAGTTCTTTTCCTATCAATTCCTCTGCTGGTAAATTTTCTCCTGACTGCGCGATTCAAAACTATCTCAATCAATTTACGCTCCCAGAAGTGCAAATTAGCGGCACTATATGTCCGCGATTCATTCTTTATCGCCGCACAAAACAAACACGTTCTCTTTCTCAGTGTTAATAATTCCAGTTCAAGATCAAACAATACACTATTAACAATGAAATTTAATGCTACAACACTTGCTAGAAATTATATGCTGAATTTTATCATTGCTTGATTATCCTGACCACACCCAGCACTGTCATTGCTGTGTAACAGAATGACAGCAGCGTTTGAGAAAGCAATAATGCACAGAGTAAAAATAATTTCATTTACTGTCACTTTTCAAAATTATCATATTCATTTCGATGTTAGAAAGCACATTAATTTTATAATCAAAATACACCCGAGTTATATGTGCTATGAATTGGTTAATGCATGGGAAGTGGTGTTCACAAATCTTACTTTCAGAATTTAGATTTCAGTTTTACATCCATGCAATTATGAAGTGCAATTACAAATCACAATCAGAAATTTATCTGCAGTTGCCTATGGTCGTGAGGAACGCGGATTGTTGCACGCCAGAAGTGTTTTGTTCACAAAATATTACTCTGGATTTAGCGAGACGATATATGAACGAGTATAGAGTTTACAAAGGGCGATTAAAATCATCCGCATCCACACACACTACACAGATACGACGAATCACATCACACAGATAAATAAACAAGTTAATAAATCACACACAGATAACTAGAAGATAATAAATCTAAACGTGCAGCCAGTTGTGCCTTCTAAAATGTTTTTCAGCAGGACATGGTAAAAAAGGCGCTATATCAACAGGGCTGATGATGATCAGGGCTGATGGTGATGGCGCTATATCAACAGGGCTGATGGTGATCGTTTGACTGATGGAGATCACGGCTGATAGTGATAGCGCTATATCAACAGGGCTATGGTGATCACGGCTGATGATGATGGCGCTATATAAACAGGGCTGATGGTGATCGTTTGGCTGATGGAGATGACGGCTGATGGTGATCACGGCTAATGGTGATCACGGCTGATGGCGATCACGGCTATTGGTGATCACGGCTGATGGTGATCACGGCTGATGGTGATAGCGCTATATCAACAGGGCTGATGGTGATCACGGCTGATGGTGATTTTCGTTCATGAGTTATACAGATATAGGAGGAACGGTCGGCTTTTCTACCGGCCGGTTCAACTATATCAAGAGCCGTTTACGTATTCATATAGCCGTATAACATGCAAACGAAGGCAAAACGAAAAAATTGTAGCGAGCTAAACATTACCGTTGCTGATGTTAGGTATTTAAATAATAATAATAGCGGTTTCAGCGTTTATTAGGCCGTAGGCCAGTCGCCGCTTCTGAACATCGCAGAACATTCACAGCATTTTGGGGTCTCGAACTCGCAACTTACTGCTACAATTCTGCTGTGCTTAACCGCCCGGCCTCCTTGCCGATTCTGACAGAAACTGGCGCACAGAGCTTGGATCGAACCCGCACCTCTCTGCGTCAATCTTGGTACTCTGAACTTTAACCACTGTGCCACCCTGCTAATAAATACTAAGTTTCGTTCAAATCTGTTCAGTAGTTTTAGAAGAAATGTCTTGATTACTGCGAATTTAAGCACGTATTGCTGTTTTAATCACGAATGAAGTTGAAATAAAAAAAACTAGCGAACAAATGGCACAATCGAATAAATTTTCACGAGCTAAACATTATCGTTCGGTAGTTAGGACTGTAAATTGAAAATTTCGTTCGAATCTGTTCAATAGTCAATTCAATTCCTTGATCACTGTGAATTTCGGCCCGTATTGCCAAATAACTATGGCAAAAACAAATGAAGGTAAAATAAAAAAAAAATTCACGACCTAAACATTACCGTTAGGTCCTAATGAATACGTGTGCCAAATTTCATCGAGTTAAGTTTATTTGTTTGAGAGATATTCTTTGATGACTGAATATTAAATTGGCCGTGAGACCGCCGCGAGTCCGGTCGTTAATTTTTCCGAGACGTAAACCCAGGAGAGGTTAAAAAACAGATATGTGTGAAAAACCATCTCTGGGAATCATGTGCTGCACTGTTGTGTACAAATCGTCAAACAAAAGTTCGAACTTCTGACTTCGACTTCGGACTGCCGCCCCCCTACCAGCCCCCTAACGCCATCTTCTTCCTTACAGCCCCCAAAAATCTTTCCAATACCCCTAGGGGGGAAATATCGCCCACTTTGGGAACCACTGAGCTAGAGGATAAGATCATCTCATATAGATTGTACGTAAATAATAAACACCACAATACTTGAGAATCTAACTCAGTAATCATTAGTCAAATACGTTGAGGTGAAACTCTAAACTAGTTTGAAATTTCTAAAATTAGTACTTCAGTACTCAATGCATGAAATTTATTATCTCAGAACAGAAATTTATAATAGTTGAAAAGTTAATTTCAAGGGGAAATAATATACAAAAACACCATACTAAATGCAACCGCACGCATGGCACGCCCTGACTACTTGGATATTTTTTGAGTGGATCGGCGATGCGTTCACGTAGATGTTGGAGTGGCTGTTTCCATTAATCTAGCACTGGCGGACTTTCCTGAATAATAAAAGTGCATCAGCTTGTTTCCTGGATTGAAGTTAAAGTAAGAAAACACTTCTATACAAATAGATGCCATGAAGATATATTCTATGAATAAATTTGGTACAAAAAGGACATTCATACTTCAAATTTATCTAAGCACTTCGATCAAAAAGTTCAAATAATATTAAGAAATAGAAAAAAACTCCGGTAATGCCGGTTACAAATTGATGGAAATATCTCAGCATTTGCCCTAAATAAGATCCCTATTGTATCTTTTGTACATTAATATTGCCATTCGTTGACAAAAAATTTGACTAGAGCAGACAAAGACCTTAGACGAAATTGAGCCTCACAAAATTCTACCAGCAAAGCATCGTTCTCTGACTGTATATAGCTAGTGCCATGAAGATAGCGTAGCGTCGTCTTTGAACGTGTACTAATTAGCACCTTTGTTAGGTCGTGTGTCAATGGGACAGCATCCGTCACGCTGCACGCAGCGCAACTGTCTAGTAGAGCTGAAATAGTCCCGTAATCATGAAGTAGAGATGCAAACTTAGGCGTCCATTTGCTTTCTCACCTTTATTAAAAATCATCGTGTGGTGCAATAAGCAGAAATTTGACAGCATGTCAGGTCCCTACTGAACCCGATGTCGATGCTGCGCAGTCGATGCCGTGGAACTTTGACTGTTCATCCGATTCCTCTCGGACCTCGACTGCTTTGCGTGCTTAGTTATAGTCGGGTTTAGCTGCATTCAACATTTGCCTGCAATAAAATGGCTTTCATCAGTTTTGATCAGGGAACCTGTGACCTGTAATACGCGCTTACAAACGTGTTCAAGTTTTAGTGACTGTCATCTCGATCAGTTCTAAAATATCAGCTAATTTAATACAGAAAAACAATTAGGCTTCTCAGAATTTTCGGAGCGCTGCCTTAGCCCAAAAATTTGACTCTTAAATCAGCCCAAGAGCCAATGCCAACCCTCTACATGCAATAGAAATAGTCAGCCTAACACCTATGGAGCAGTTCTTAATTGCCTCATCTCGCCACACCAACTGATAGCTCTGTGGCGCAGGGCGTTCTTTATCGAAAGTGGGGAAGGGGCAAGGCTGCATGGAATAGAAATATTTTGGGGGTTCAGCGTGGGGGTTACGACCATTGTTTTGGCGGCTTGCAGCTCATTGGCTAGCTGGTTTACATCCATGAAGGGATTTAGTCCCTGAGGCTTTCAGCATGTAATCATGTTAGCTAATTTGCTCTGCAGCATGCTCGCGCACGGGGTGAAGTATAAAAATTATGCTGGTATTGGGCAATGCTGGGCTATTTCAGTCGTCCCCAGCGCATGCGCGGCAGTTTTCGCTGCCGCGCATTCGGATGCGCGGAAGCCGGGCAGTCACTTGCATTTGAAAAGCATGGGAGTTCTGCAATACGTTCAGTCGTATTCGTTGCCGTTTGGCGTTTATTTGGTATTTCTATTATTTTGTAAATTTATTTTAATACTTACTTGCAGATTATTCACTGATTTCGTGTTTTTCATCAAATTTAAATCAATTAACTGAATACACAAAATACTGGATGGAACTAGTTCCACAAATACTAGCGACATGGATTCGCTGTAGTATAGAATAGAACTGTCGAAAATAAAACAGGTAAACCTCATAATTTTAGAGAAATTTAATAAGTGAATAATTCAAACAGTTTCTTCCGGTATATAAGCTCCACATGAAGATTCATGCCTAGAAAGTTCTTTCAATATTCCTCCGCCTTCATCACCCTTCACCCCCTTCCTCTCCCTGCCTCCTCAACGCCTGAATCGTTACCGCCGGCATATTCGACGTAGGCCGCGGTAGAGGTGCGGCCAGTTGCCTGCGGCAGCTTTTGCCGACCGAGGCCTCGCGCTGTTCGTGGCAGACGAGGCCATATCGTCGCTAGACTGCTTGGACGCTAGATGAAGTCGGCAAAAACGGCCTAGATTTGCACGTTTGCGAATGTCTCTGCGGCGAACGGCCGCAATCACTGCGAGAATTTCGAACTGGGTAGTGTCCGCTCCTACTCCCTTAATTTTAGACGGTTAGAATCGTCTTATATTCACAGCAAAATATGAATGCAAAGACGAGTGAATTACCTTTGACAGTTGCAGACGTGCGTACTGTGAGTTCGGTTCATGGATATGTCTCAAATCTTAGCCAACGATGATTTTTTACAGTTCCTAACTGACCTGCTTTTACAACAAAGATAAAGGACTTATACGTCTGCAATGATGTGCTTACAATGTTTTACATGCAGTGGCTGTGGGTTTCTAACACGTCAATTAAAGTGAAAAAAATCTTTATTCTATCAAAATCTACCAGTGTGGATCCTGTTTCCTGTATTATAATTTTATAAATTTGATGTAATTATAACTGAATGCTTCACATCTAAGTTATTGACGATTGATGGCTCAGTTCTGACTTCTACCAGCACTGATTGGCTTCGCGTTAAACAAGGACGGCGGAAATTTACATCATTAAGAAATGAATCTTTCAAGATGCTACACATCAGAATATTTAACGGAAATAATTTTGTGTACAATGCAAAGCACAATTTCGTTAATTAGTTTAACTACAAGAATTACTTTGCTTCAATTTTCATTCCCTGACAGTTATCAGCGTAAATCAAACGTCATCAAAGATGACCGTTCTAACTCTTATTCGCCCACTCAATGACTGCTGCACTGGGAGAATTCGCTTAAGGACGAACAATACTTCATCACGCTTCAGTTTTTCCGAAGGGTTGCAATTCTTTTTGTTTGCCGTAAATGCAAACGTCTTTCTTGTCCGGTAAAGTCATTCATGTCCGTTCTATTAACTCCTAAATTTAAACCCCTAGATAAAACAGCTACGACATCATCATCAAGAGAGTGGATATTAATGAGATTTATAGATAGTTTGTGCGATTCGCAGCGATAACAGAATTAAAGGCCAGCGTAATAGAAGTGCAACGGGAATGATGACCCATCCATGGCTGTCAGGATGGCATGGCCTGGCGCTGTATCTCGCGCAGGCGACAGGACTCGGCAACTATTCAAACTTTTCTGCGATGTCCATTGGTAAGTTGCTTTTAAGGCTTCATCAGTTAGAGTAGACGGCTATACAAAACCATGCTCGCCATCAAGTCACTTAGAAGAAATCTGTCCCCTATGTAGTTATTGGGTTTCTCGTTTATCGATAGTAAATGATCAGTGTTAGTATTTGGTGGGGATGTACGTCACTTTAAAAGTTTCAAGTCGTAACATTAGATGGTAGACTATATTCTGCGTGCTTAACTGTGCATGAAAGTGTTAATGACATATTAATATCACCTGGTTTATATATTGTTGGTGAGGGCTGAGGCACAAGTTCGAATTTGCAATGAGACTCAATGCGCCGGTCTGATCATTTCGCAGTTTTAATGTAACTTTTTTGAATTGAGTGTGTGAGAGTATTAAGGAGTATACTCGTATCAGTGAGTATCTGACGAATGTTTGTCAAAGGAATATCTCAGTTGGGTTAGTGGCCTGTTTGTTGTTGAGAACTGAAGCCACGTGTCGAAAATTTTGAAGCTAAAGGGTTCCTTTGTCTGTGAAGAATGTCCGATATTTAATCCTTAACTAGAAGTTTAGTCCGTGTTGTCCGAGTTAAATAATCTTTGCAATTTGAAAATCACAGTAATCCAAATTCCGGCATCCGAACCCTTTCATCCCGAACCTCATCATCACAAATCCAATTATATTAATTATGAAACTGAAGTAACGTAATCAAAGAAAGGCCTCAATCGGAACCCACAATCAGCAGGAACTCATATTAATAGTGGATTTTTAAATTCAAGGGAAACAGAACACCAACCCTACATTTCAGATTTCACACCAACCCTTATTTCTCGATGGCACAGAATTCCACAATCAGAAATGAAAATCCCGTATAATGTCGTCACATAAGTAGTATCTGCATACGCTCCAGATCAGCCAACTTTGACAAATGTATACAAGACAAAGGGAGTTATTCTAAACTTTATGGATTTATTTCTAATCTAATTCATATGTTTTAAAATTTACGCATTGCATGTAAACGCAAGGAGGGAAGGGGTTGGGAGGGGAAGGGGCGAACGCATGGTGTACAGTGATAGCGAAAGATGTATATTCAACTCCAGGGTAGGTACTTATTTACAGAAAGAATCAGGTTACTATATGCTAATGTTATACAGTCACGTTTTTTTGTAAGTTGGTCCTAGTTGGGGGAGAAGGCATGCCACCGAACAATTAAAACCAGATACATCCCAAGTCACGAGGCCCGTGAATAACTTGAGTTATTGAATATTATTCCGTGTGGAAAACTGCAACCTGTGCTATGGAGAAGAGCCCAAAAGAGTTAAATTTCCTAGTTAACGATCTTATTCTTTGAACGCCATCTGGTGAATAAATATTTTTTAGCAATAAATAATGTTTACATCAAAGTAAATGAAATGAATATAAGATTTCTCATTTAATATTAATTTTAAATAGATTTCCCAAATGTAATTTTTTATTGTACTATGCTGCCGAAGTCTCGGTCGTGCGGTGCCTAGATACAATTCTAAAACTATTGCAGGAAGTGACAAGCGATTCTCAGGCACCGCTCTGCAGAATGGCGTGGTGGGTGCACCGCTGTCGTGCCTGCGTTTCTGTGCCCAGTACGAGGTCTGCGTCGGCTTCAGCTACAACGGTGACGTATTTTGAACATCCAAAGTACGATGAACAATAATTATCATTCTGGCTCGAGTGTTTGTAAGATTTTGTCAACAGTATCCATAATGCGGTAGTCAGCTTTTAATCATCTATAAATTACATTGAATCTATTCGTGAGCGTTCTCTATTGTCGCTTAAAATTCTCAATAATACAGGTTTCATTGAAGACCAGAGAGTATTTCTTATTAACAATTTTCCTGTTGTTTTTCTCTATTCGGCAAATTAGGCTTCTGGTAGAAATTAAAAACTCGAATATTAGGTTTCCAAGGGATATTTTATTATAATTTATGACGTTTCAAATGTAACTTTATTCATCATCAAGTAGGGAAAGAGTTTTGCAACACTTGAATTTGAAATTTTGAAATGACGTTGGTACAAAAATAGGGTAATATGGATAATCAAACTTAAATAGCGAGAACAGTTTCAACGTCCTGACAAATCCGGTAGTTTGCAAATTAATAGCTGGAGACTCATGCTTGATAATGAGAGCCTCAGCTATCGCCAGTCTTGTGGCGTCTGGGCATCTCATCGACGATTCTGGTATGGGTCTCCAACGTCGCGCGAGTGAGGGTCTCATTATGAGCCTCTCTCATGTGGTTCTTCGGTCCTCCGAACTGGAGGTGGCATGTTAGGCGGCGGCTCGAAGTCGTGCTGGTCAAACTACAAACTACACCAATTCTCAATAAGCGTATTGTAATACTCTTGGTTATTGAATTCCCATGAGTGTTATCTGAAACTAAGGTCGGATTTTCTAATGCATTATTATGAATTTTTTTTCAACATATTGAAAACTGAGTACTTATGAGAGTATTTTTCAGTCGTTTATTGACAAATTTTTTTTGCTTTATCTCCGCCTGAAAGATACGTGTTTTTTATGGCTGTGGCTCATTAAATAAAGAAATACTTGAGTCAAGTATCCCACAACACTATAGAGCTGATAACGCATGGAATTAGTGTTCTATTTAAATTTTGAATGGAACCGTGTCCGAGTTTGTGAACTAAATCTTTGCATGAAAATCCATGCTCAAAAGTAGGGGAAGACTGAATGTAACCAATCTCATGTTTGTGCGCGCTCATCTGCGTGTGTGCAGTGGCACTCGAAATTTTGGGAAAGAAATGAGCTGTCATTGCAGGAAAACAGGAAAAACTAAACGAAAACGACCATAGGTGAGGTCATTGGAAGGGGCCAAGTTTGGTTAGTTTTGAAGCAGAGGAGAGAACCCGAACAGGCGGCGATGGACGCGTGGAAGAGTGAGAAGATAGTATGTTGTAGGGTTCACCATAAACTTTCTTTATTACCTTTTCACAATTTTTTTAATATCACTAAATGACGTACGCTGTCTGAAAAAAACGTGGATAAACGGTCTCATCGGGGTTCTAGTGACCGGCCGCCCGTGAAACTAAACAGTTTCGCCGTTTTTTCGGATGTTGTGCGATTTCTAGTGGTAAATTGGGATAAAAACAGCGACACTGTGTTTCTTCTCAGGTGCTGGCCGGTCGCTAAAACACCGGAAATAGCATTTAACGGTGTTTTTTCGAACAGTGTATAATTTTTACGGAAGTGATTTCGATTGCAAGATTTGTAAACCGAAAAAGACTAGAATGGTAGATTATAGTTTTTTTATTGGGTGTAGTTTAATTTGTTGATAGCTTACCTTCATGGTATCAAAATTTAAGCGAATCACTCCTCACTTAATTATTCAAATTTTCTCTTTGTTCATCTTCTGGTATTTCGTTCTGCTCGGACGCATTGCAAAAAGAGCCGTCCTCATCCCTCCCCGTTCAGCCAGTAATCTGTTGTTCTCGAGAGATTGAGTTAATGATTAAGCGTTGGCTATCACATGCGTCTTCACTAAATTTAATCTTTTATCAGGGCTTGAGTCACTAGTCGTGTGACTATCCTATGATAAGGGTTGGGAAAAGACGTGGAAATTGGCCTGTGACTCCTGAAACGAAACAAAAATATATAACGTTGAAAAAATTTGAACGAGAACATCGTATTAATAGTTCTTCTACTAAGAAATATAACAATTGTTAATGCTCAATTGATTTTCGAAATAGAATTTACATATACAAGCATTTACTAGAACGTGTTTAATGTGAGACTCGATTTATTTTGTATTGACTTGAATTTCATTTCGCATTACAAAATATTCATTTCCACAGAATGGCTCATGGTCTTGGATTTGCATGTCTACTGTCCAAGTCATATGAATTTTTCCGACGTCCTCGTTTTCTCAGCGCAATTTTATATTTACTAACTTACGAATCACTTCATAGTGTTTTATGCTGGTGAATGTCGCACGTCTGTACGTGTTCATACACTGTTAAAAAAAACGGTGAAAAAACGGTCCCACGGGCATCATAGTGGCCGGTCGCCCCGTGAAATAAACTGTTTCGCCGTTTTTATCAGATGTTTTACGTATTTCTGGTGTTAAATTGGAATAAAAACGGTAAAACGGTGTTTCTTTTCACGTGCCGACCGGCCACTGAAACGCCGGTATTACCGTTAACGGTCCTTTTTCTAACAGTGTATCGGGAATATGGGGAAAATTCGCTCCCTGTTTAAGTTCAGTTCATCGCGACAAGATCAGGAGAAAAAAAAATCAAAAATATTCAATCAGAATTTACCAGGAACAAGGGAAATGTGATTGCTTGTATGTATCGAAAAAATGAATGCAAATTCATAGCGAGCTCCTGAGTTCATAAAAACAATTCAGAATATCTGTTCAATGACGTGGATGCTTGTTTGCAGGAGGAACCTGCCAGCTGATGAGCAGCCTGACAACCCTCGCGGTGGCTCCAGGTTGGATCTCCTACAAAATGAATCTACCGCCTGCCCTTCCAACACTAGTAAGAAAAAAGCACCCTTCGGCACCGCATGGCATGTGATGTGAGGTTCTATAGGCCTAATTTTGTGCATAAATTTCTCCCTATTTTAATTAGAAAAATTAAAAACAATTATAGTACGTAAATAGAAACGCAAGAAACTCACTCCCTATATTCACACGCTTTTTCGATTTTTTCATTTTCCAACCTGAAACTCGATTGTCTTTATCATCTTTATCGTTTTTTTTTTCTTCTTAAATGTTGATATGATGGTTGGTGATAACGGCGATGATGATTTATGATGATGAAGGCGGTGAGTTGCTCGAGACTCTGAAGAAGGTTGAAGGGATCAGTTGGTTTCTATGGACTAGGTTTTTCGGGCTCGTTTATGCTGTGTGTCCCATCCACTCTCGGTGAGTCGTGTCAGTCCGTCAACGTAATTGGGCCTTTCCACATGGTCGCAACGGCGGACACCAGTGGACCAACCATAAAGCGGGCCGGTCGTAGTGCGTTGGATTGTGATGTAGGTTATTTTTAGACAAGCTACACCCAGACGCGATTACCACAACTGACATCCAGTATAGTGACCCGCTGAGTAGGTTGAGTGACATGTGGTTACTTGTAGAGGGGTGGAGTTGGTGGACCTAGTGCGAATCAATCGGTGTACGAACGGGCTGTTTGTACACTTCATGCACTGTGCGAGTGTTATAGAAGAGGAATAATCAAAGACAAATAATATTTAAACAAAATTTTTTGAATACTGTTCTTTTAGCTAAACTCATGTATACAAATTCATTTATATCATGCACAATTTTACTTTAGAAGCACGATAATCCTCTCACCGGATATTAAAGCTCAATCTCTGATTCAAAACCGTGGATTATGACGTTTTGTAAAACAAAAATAAAATATGTATAATGATATAATAGAATAATAACAGAGTCCCGAAACCCAAATGCTAATAAAATATTACCAGGAAGTAAATTTGAGTCTTTTAAATTGAGTTCGAGAAACCAGTTCATGCAAGAACTAAAATTACAGAAGAATGAATTAAACATCACCATTTGTTACTATTTCTGACTTTCTCAAACCATTGATCAAATTTTAAACCCGGGAGGACGAAATTAATTTAATAGTGAGTTAGAGAGAAGACCTTGCGGTTTGCAGTTAAATCGATGGGCGTTCTAATGGCGATTATCTTCAAACCATAGAATATTTTAGAACCTTCAAATCATAGAAACCTTGAATGTTTTTGTCCGGGAAGCCTGCCGAAGACCACCACTGCCCTGGATGTAATGGACTATCATGAACCCTGCCCTCCGGAACGTAGCCTTCAACACTTCTGGAAAATCATATAGGCAGCCGAAAGCCACCAGACAGAACGAATCAATTGAATTAGACCAATCAGCCCTCAGGTGGGGCTTGTGCCAGCGAACTAGGAAGTACAAATCCCAGAGCACGACCTTTGTACCATTACTCTCATCCAGTCAACCGTCTTCATCTGCATCCTCATACGTATATGCCCCAATCAAGCATCAATCTCATGCATCAAGCCCACCTTAAAATCCAGGTCGGCCGTATCATTTAGAACAAAATAGTCCGGAGACTACCAACCAACAGACTAAAGTTATTTCCGACTATGTCGAGACTATCAACCAGCCGACCAAAGTTATTTCCGATTATCTTAAAAAAACTTGACACTCCACTAATTACATTGATCGATAATGCCATGAAGACAATAAACGCACCTACTCATATGCTCCAACTGTTACAAAATAGAAGTTCGTCCACACAACAATGCACATCTACCACTCCTTCATTCTCTGAATGCACTTCCAAGTACCACACCTACACACAAAGAATCAATAGCTTCAAAAAATGCACTTACTGCCACAATGACTACCTCACCCTAGCCAAAAACTGTCTCACTGTCTTCAACATCGTATAAAATGAACCAGAGACTAAGATTTCAGACACCAAATTTAACCTTAAAACCGAGTTCATTGAAGATGACGACTCCAGACGATATTCATTGAACCTATAAGAATTTCAGATTGACAACGAAAACCTTATTAAGAATCCTTCACCGCGGATAACCATTAGTCATGACGAAGAACGTGATCCACGGTAAAGAAAAATCAGTGACTCACTGTACTAAGACTCAATCATCCATCTTCCCTTCTTCGGCACTCCCGTACCCATTAAATTATTTAAAAGCTCGAATGGCCCAGCCCAGTCCGAGCAGTCCCGTAAAATGAATGGTACGACCGGAGAGAGAGAGATTACTGACTGGAGCAGAAACTCCAAAATGTTTGAACATTTAAGACGCGACAGACTAAAGATCGACAATCCCACAATCAGAGTCGTCCTTCACACGTTCTATCCATGAACAATAGTAATAACGAAAACCATAAATAAAATTAAACCCTGCTTGACGATAAATAATGTAGTAATTGTTCAAGAAGAAATAAGTAACTTGATGTAAAAAAGGCAAATAAATTATGTTAATTTAAAGCAAAGATATAATTAATTAAGAATCCGACGACAGTAGTTAAAGACACCTTGTATATCGAGCCGTGCCTCTCCCTTCGCTCTTGCGCACAACCCACAGCGCCCATATACACACGCATACTCTCTTTGATCACGTAGATTAGAGTTTTCTGCGTACGTTAATTCAAGTAGTATCAAAATTCAGCCAGGCTACCGTATTTCTAAAGCAAATTTTCCATCCAATAATCTATTTGCATTAGGTATTGAAGAACGAGTTTCTTAGAGTGTATCTCACAAATAAGTGGGTATATAATGTTTGCGCTTTTTCATGGATATGTTTTGTTATTACGTTGTTGTGACAGACTATCCGCTTGTTGTACTGCTTACATGATACAGAAATCATTACTTTATACAAGTTTCAAATGGAGGACTTTGCCATGCAACAGAATGCTTGAGTGACAGTCAATTCCAAGTGTGATTCACGGCCGGTCACAAATCGGCCCTTTGGAAAGTTCCTTTTCAAGCATTGCTGGTTCAATGACTGTTTCGACGGTTCAAAGTAGCTGTTTCACTGACTGTTTTAATGAATCAATAGGAGTCGGTTCAATAACTGTTTCAAAGGTTCAATAGAGCTAGTTCACTCACTGTTTTAATGGTTCAATGGAGCTGGTTCAATACCTTATGCAAAAGTTCAATAGAGCTAGTTCAATGGCTGTTCCAATGGTTCAACGATTACTTCAATGATTAAGTGGAGCTGTTTCAATGACCCCTTATTTCCACAGACCGCATGCTCCAGCAGCCCGTGCGCGGCCCCGAAAGTGTGCGTGAGTTACTCGACCAGCGACACGGTGCCGGCCTCTTACCAGGCCGCCTACAGCGCCTTGCCTGGCTACGTCTGCTCCGCCGCCCAGGCCTTCATTGACCAAAGCAATGCAGGCAAAAGTTAGTTTTTAACGGAAATTTAGCGTTGATTATGAGTATATTAAACTGAGAATATTCCATATTAGGGTAGTGAAAATTTGTCTTCTTTTTATACCGGATGATGCATGCGATCATATACGTAATAGTCGTCTCTAACATTCGCATGTTACTATTTAATTAAATATTAAGTGCATTACAATACGGCCGAGAAATTCAGTCCAGTGCAAGTGCCCAAAGACGATTTTTAATCCTGAAACAAAAATTAAGATCAGGGTGAAGATGACAACATAACGAAAAAGACACAAGTTTGCATTTCTATATTTTATTGCAATATTATTCATTAGTTTATTTCCAAACCGTTACCTGCGGCTGTCCAACCGATGCCCACATTTCTTTCCGCTCCGTATATCCTAAACGCAAAATAGTCAAACTGAAAAAGCATATTTCTAGAATCGGATGAGCTTGAACAAAATTTTGATACAAGCGGGAAAAATATTAAGTCTCGGAGAATTGAGCTGAGAATTTAGCAAAGTATACATATGTTCAATGCATTTTTTATGTTTTATGTATCTGTTCGTTCGAAGCCTGGTGCCGTGAAAATAGCTGCGAATTAAAAACGTATCTTCAATACCTATCGTGTCGGCCAATTACCTTGGCCTACTATTCATTCCTAATTCACCTCATGGGGGTATTGCAAAAGAAATGGAGATTGAATTTACTTGAAAATAGTAACGTGATTTTAATTATGGAATTACAAATTTAGTTCACGAAGAAAAAAAATTGTTTGCTTAAATTTGATTTGAGAGACTGGCGCTTAATGGATAGCCAAAAATGGCGCTGACATATCCTGAGCAGATGGCACTTACGGATTGCCTGCTAGTGTCCAATAACCCTGAACGTTATGAGGCAGTAAACTTCTATTAGCACTTAAAATTTGTCTCCCAGAATAGCTTGTATTTCTATGATGCAACTCGTTCAAATTTGAAAAAAGTTATAAACATCACAGCGAGTTAGTGTGCCCCTCTTGTCAAGTGAATTTTACAAATTTTTAACAAAAAAAGCGTGCGCCTCAATTGAGACAACTTGCCTTGAACGAACACTGTCATCTTTCTAGTTATCGTGCGCCATATGAGGTACAGGTCATTTATTACCAGCAGGCATCAGACGTTGGAACAGTGTTGATTATTGGTTGATTTCAGGTTGAAATGTTGACCGAACTTAAACGTCATATCAACGTCTAAATCTGACAAACACTAGAAGGGAAGTAAAATAACCTTATTTCAACGTTGAAATAACGTCGGTGTTGGTACGTTGTATTTTCACTGATTTTTAAACATTGAATCAATATTGATTTCAGGTTGAAATGTTGAACAACCCAAATGAAACATAACATAACATAGTGATCTCGGCGCTGAAGTGTAGGCCTGATGTGGCCTGTCGCCGATTCTTTTTCTTTTCGTGCCTTGTTCACAGAAGATCTAAAATCGTGTCATGTTTCAAATTCTAGTAATCCTTCGGGGACCTCATAAAGACCATGAGTATACTTGTATACTTCAATGAGGTCCCCACGCAGACGTCGATAACTGAGGCTTGGAAGCTTCATGATCTTCAATCTTTCTTCACAGGACTTGCCCTTCAAGCCTGGAATTATCCTTGTTGCACGTCTCTGAACATTCTCTAATAAATTTCTGTCCTTTTCAAATCTCGGTGACCACACAACGTTTCCAAACTCTAGATTCGGGCGCACGACAGCAACAAACAACTGCTTCATCGCTTCTGCATCTAGGAACTCGTATGAGCATTAACCCAAGAAGTTTGTTGGATGTGTTAGCTTGCGTTTCAACATGCTTAGAAAATTTCAGCTCCTTGTCGTCATAAACTCCGAGATCTTTTTCCACACTAGACGTTCAATCAAGTCAAAATCCAGCAAAAACTGGAACGGATGTAAAACATCCTTATTTCAACGTTAAAATAACGTCGAATTTGTACGTTGAATGTTTACTAATTTTTAAACGTTGATTCAATGTTGATTTCAGGTTGATGTGCTGAACAGCTAAAATTAAACGTCCAATCAACGTCTAAATCTGACCAAAATTAGAACCGACATAAAACAACCTTATTTCAACTTTGAAATAACGTCGATATTGGTACGTTGAATGTTTATTTATTTTTAAACGTTCATTTAATGTTGATTTCAGTTTGATTTGCTGAGCAACCAAAATTAAACGTCCGATCAACGTAAAATCTGACCAAAACTAGAAATAACGAAAAACAACCTTATTTCAACGTTGAAAAATGGTCGATATCGGTACGTTGATTGTTTAGCTATTTACCAGCATGGAACTAATGTTATCCCACAAACATTGAATGATATGCATATATATAAATGTACGATTAATGACCAGAGAGTGCACTTCAGTTTTCAAGGATTCGAACAATTCTATAGCTTATTTCTACTACTCATGCGCGAAGCCATCGTGGTCAAGATTGCTAAGGCGTCGCGCAGTATCCAGCGATCCCGGGTTCGAATCCTGCTACGGTCGAAAAATAGGTTGGTTCTTCAACGTTGTTTCAATCAGAGAATTTGACGTTGCAGCAACGTCGTAGTAGCAACATTGATTCAACGTTGGATTGTAACGTCAGTACGACGTTGCATGAAAGATGTTGCTTCAATTTTCATTCTAAATAAACCTCTCCTCACCCCAATCTCAATGTCGTAATAGGGAGTTGTTTCAACGTCGATTCAACTACCGGAATGCCTGCTGGGTAAGGACTTGGATAAAAATATGCACTACATAAGTATTGACAATTGATATCAGCTAGTTTTCTGGGCAAATTGAATTGGAATGTTACTGCGATACTCAAGCTACAAATCATTCTGGAGTACAATAGTGCTGCTAGGGGAGTTTATAATTTAGATGATGTCTTGCAATACTGCACCAAGACGAAGCATGAAGTAGTACCTAAAACTGTTCAAATTGTTGACAAAAAAGGCTTTAGTAAATGCGGGCACTCGCTGGGCGCTGGGCGCTCAACACTCACACAAAACAACGGCCCAAAGTGTCTATTCCAGCTTGTCCCAAAATGAGTTGGCACAGGCGCGTAAACCAGCCGGAGCGCGTAATGCAAGCCACTATTAGAATAGAATAGAAGTGTTGGCACTGAAGAAATAGACCCATGGCCTGTTGCTGAATCTGGAATTTTTCGTGACTTGATTCACAAGGGATCCGGTCTTTGGGACCCGATCTTCCCGTAACTGACGAATGATAGAGATAGCTGCTGGACTTAGAGATTGATATTGATAGAGATAGCTGCCTGGTCCGTAATTTGCTAGGCATTTTAAGACTGAACATATGCTCCTGCATGGCTTCGTCTAGTCTGTTCTTGAAGGCGTTCATACTCGGAGCGTCAACGATGCTATCAGGAAGGCTGTTCCACATGTCGGTGACTCGAAGAAAGAAGAAATGTTGTCGCATGGATGTGTTACAACGCAGTATTTTTAGTTTGTAGCCGTTGCCCCTGGTGTTGGTTCTTGTTTCAAAATCTAGTAATCCTTCTGAGGCCTTGTATAAGTCATGAGTATACTTGTATACTTCAATGAGTTCCCCAGGCAGACGTCGATAACTGAGGCTTGGAAGCTTCATAATCTTTAATCTTTCCTCATAGGACTTGCCTTTCAAGCCCGAAATTAACCTTAATGCACGTCTTCGAAAACTCTCTATTAAATTTTTGTCCTTTTCAAGTTTCGGTGACCACACGAAGTTTTCGAACTCTAGGTTCAGGCGCACGACAGCAACAAACAACTGCTTCATCGCTTCTGCATCTAGGAACTCGAAAGAGCGTCTGATCAGTCCAAGTCATTTATTGGCTTTATTAACTTGACCTTCAATATGCTTAGAAAATTTCAACTCATTGTCGATATAAACTCCTAAATCTTTTTCCATTGTCGACTTCGACATCTTCACTCTGTCGTTGCAACCGTGCCTTCTTGCGCTCCTCAATAGCTGGAATACTGTTCAAGTCCTCTTCAATGAATACGCTACTGAAAAACTGATTCAGAACGTTAGCCTCGCCTTCATCCGAGGATATCTTTCGTTAATCTACTTTCAAATCAGAAATACCGTCCTTTATCTTGCACTTCGAGCTAGCGTACAAAAAAAGGCTATCGTTTTTTTTTGCATTTTTAGCAATATTTTTTCGAGGGTTTCTACTGCGGTGCAACAGCTTTCTTTAGCTTGATTTCGAGCTCTTGCGTATAGGTTATAGTCAGCATCGCTACGAGTCTGTAAATAACGCTGATAGGCTTCCTTCTTTGTTTTCAGCTTAGTTAGAACTGTACTGTTCATCCACTGAAATTTTTTGGCTCCACCGAGCTTAATTTTAGGTACACACTACAAACGCATTAACTGCAGACATAACCGAGTCCTTGAGAAATGACCATGACTCAGCCACATTCATGTCCTTAATACAGTTCGAAATATTCACTGCATTCACCGCTTCACGGAGTTTATCATAGTCGCCTTTCGCAAAATTCAAACGCTCACGCTTTCGAGGCGTCTTCTCTGTACAGCACTTTAGACTGAAGAACAATGATTGGTGATGGATTTTGCCCAATGGAGCCTCGTGACGAAGCTCATCCAACATTGATTCATCACTGGTAAACACCAGGTCTAGAATATTGGGAGTTTGTTTACTTCTATAATGGGATGGCTCAGTAACGTGCTGGACTAGGAAGGAGTCTCTCATAGACTCCATGAACAAGGATGCTGGGTGATTCTCATCCCTTGGAGAGGATCCGTCTGTCCAGTCCAGCACTGGAGATCATTAAAATCACCAACGATCAACGTGTGTGACCTACGGAAAGTCATGCTCGGTAAAAGGCTGTTTAGTACTCTATCGTTATCAGAGGAACTGTTTGGTGATCTATACACGACACCTATGAGGAGGCTATCTTTGCCTTTGAGAGAAAGTTCGCACCACACTGATTCTCTAGCTGATTGATGCTCTGCAGATAACTTGTTTTGCTGGGCCCCATAAGAGGTTCTAACCCACAAAGCTACACCTCTACTGCACTGCTCTTCATTTAAGTTATGAAAACAATCAAAACCTGGCAACTGAAATTCAACAGGTACAATTTTCCCCCGTGATCTAGGGAGTGTTTCTGTAATACAAATAATTTCTATGCACTCTTTTTCGATCACAGTTAACAGCTCATTTTTTTTTGTTCAAAACAGAATCCGAATTCGTGTAAAAACATTTTAAATGTTTTTGTGTACATTCACTTTGATGCACGCGTTTACTTCTTACAATATTGACAGGCCTGAATCTATGGACATGACTTCTTACTTGTCTTCCAGCTCCGCTGACCGACCGTGTGCGGTATAGGTGTTGTCTTGACATCGTGAAAGTGGTTGACCTGAGTCTCCGTATTTTTCCGCCTGAGTCTCTCCTGCTATTTCTTGCGAAAATATGCTCTCTCTAAAGGGGTAGCATCCTTCTTTACAAAGACTGATTTAAACTCTGGGAATTCACTTAGTTTTCTCGCAGCCTTAAGCACAGGTCCACATATTAACGCGTATATATGAGCGCTTCTATGAAGGAGCCTCACGGAACTGGCTAATGCAGCTTGTGATGAATAATTTTATTGAAAAACATCATAAGAACTTTTTCTACAGACAGACGAATGATGTCACAAATGTAATGCTTGTTAGTATATGACATAAAATGCCAAAATTATAAGCATTTGGGATAACTTTAAATTCAAATTAATTATTCAGCAATACAAGTGTAATAATTCATATGCAATATATAGCTTAGGCTTTAAACGCACCCTTAGTGATATTATGGGGAACAACTGCGAAGAAAATGCATGGAATTAATTGGTGTATATAATAAAATATTTATTAAAATTTCTACATGGCTCTTCAAAACGCAGTTCTCTGAACGTGTCCCATAATGTCTACATCTGACCGGATTTATTTATTCATGTTTTATCGTCACAGTTAAATTATATGAACATATTATTACAATTATCTGCATTATTAGATATAAACATACTCTTTGCAACCCAATAGTTTCACTTACCTCCAATTCTCCGTTGGAGGAACCATCCGATCGTAGCAGGATTCGAACCCGGGACTGCGGACCGCGCAACGCCTTTGCCCACTTGACCACGGTAGCACTCATACAGTGAAAGTTAAAATAAGCTATTCAACCTAACTTTCGACATCATGACTTAATGAGAAGGCACTCATTTACCTACATTTTTTAGATATCATTTATTTCTGTTATTCGTCAGAGAGAGAACAATTACACTTGCGGAGAGTTTATATTCGCCATCATCTACCATCACAACTTGCAGGTCTCGCGTTATCGCAGGGTTGCATAACTGATTGAATGAAAAACTGATCGACGTTGTACGAATTTTTGGTGTTCAATCATTCCTCGCACCAACAATATATACTTGACTTTAATTGTAACAAATAGAATTGTAATGTACCTCATTTTACTAAAAGCAAGTAAATGATGTCGAAAGCTCCAGATTAATCTTTTGACACACCTGCATACATTATTAAAAACAATGAATATAAATAATTCGAATTAACTGTAGATGATCTATTACCTGGCTCACAAATAACACAGACTGTAATCGGAGAGGCTGAATGTTTCATATACAATGACTTCAAAACCGCCTCTGTATACGCGACAATACAAGCAACACCAACGATGAAAACTATAAAGCATGTGAATGTCGTACGTGTGTTAAATCACTATTGAATGATATCTTCAACTTTTTAATTATCTTCAACGTTGCTATTTCGGCCGGAAACAATGTTATCATATGAGTTAAATTAAAACTTGTTGGCAAATCCAGCATTTATGTTTATGTCCTGCAATGACGTCATCCGCCTGGTGGCTTCGCCCGAGCGACAGTTTGATCAATATTAGACGAAAACGGCGCACGAACATTTTTGGACTGGTATGAACATTTTCGAAATGGTTTGTTTAGTCACTTTCAGCCATTTAGGCACGTTAGCTGTCTACGCTCAACGCACAAACTTCTTTCAGTGTACAATCAGTTCTATATTCAACAAAATCTAAGAGAATGACTTAATTCGTTGAATAAGACTGAATTAATCGTCACTCCTATTAAGATAGCCACGTGAAGTCACAAGTTTCAGTCACGAATTCTGTGTTATAAAGTCATTACGTCCTTAAGCAGCCTGGCGACAGTTTTATTAGTGTCAATCGAATGTGCTTGACACAGTGTGTAAATTATCCGGACCTCATATGATATTTTTGGTGATTGGTCTTCAAGTAACGTGAATATCTCAGAAGACAGATGGATATTAATTTCAAGCCCGAACTTATGCAAGAGAAACGTTTCAATGAACTACTAAAAACTTGAAAACAAGAGTACAATACGCAAAATATTTGTATTCATTTAGTTTTTTAATTAGCCAAAAGGTAATTCTGAAATAAAAATAATTAACAAGATTATCTAGGTAGAAAATTTTCAGTCTTGAATTATTTTGTTGTATTCTGGTACAGTCTCCAAATTATTCCGTAAAATATAATTCAATTGTAAGCCTTATTTTCAGAATAAAATGAAAGTTCCTCAATTCATAGTATTATTGATAGTTAAGCATTTTCATGGTTTAAGCATTTTTGGAGCCGTGATCAAAGAAACGACTGAATGAATAACCTATTGATTTCCACTTATAACGCTTATTCTCCACTTGTGTTTCAGCTTGCAAACTCGTGAGTTACTTGAACTTGAAGCTGACTGACTACCCTGAATTGGAGACTGCAGTGGACAAGGTTACCATCGCTGATGCTTTCGACATCTTCGGCGGTTTGGACTTTTTGTCGATGGACCTCAAGTTTTACAGTTAGTTTTTGCGCATAAATCTAGATCCAAGTAAAGAATCTTTCATGCGTATATACGTCATCTTGCTGCCTAATTACTGGAAAAGATATATTAGTAAATTTTAGCAGGAGTTTTGTTCAGATATCTTTATTAGTAAAGCATATTACTAAGTCAGATGGACTTGTGCATTAATTTGTTCGATTTTAAACTGATGAGCCAATAGACTCAGTATTGCACTTCACCTGGTATCATAAGGTGGAGTGCTTAGTCGTTCATTTGAATTATCTATACTACAGCTTTTTACGATTCGTTTTTGAAAATTATTTTTTACTCTCACGATTATTTTTCAATACGCGCTGATCTGTTTCATTTACCGAAGAAACAATTTCTAATAATGTGTGCAGCTGGAGGAGCAATAAATCTATATTTTTGAAGCATGGAATGAATGTAGCGTCGGTTAGATAAAATTTAGAGGAACGAGCTTATAAAATGGATTCGAAGGCAATAAAAACAAGAATGGAGAAGAGGCTAGAGAATTCTTTTATTTATTTGAAAGTTTATAGAGGGTATAAATTGCCAGCAATTCCACGAGATTGTTTGTTGCTGCCTAATTTCGGTAGCGGCTCCTCTTCAATATGCGTGAAGAGGCAAAGGAGCCGCAACTCGCTCCTGCGTCTGCCCAACCCGAAATTTCGGAAGAATTGGAAACGGCGGTGAGGCAAGGCACAAAGTTCAGCTCAGAAATTAAACGAAAAAATTGTCGATGAGGTAAAAAGTAATCAATGATACGTAGCAAAAAGTATTTCGAGCTGGTGCAAATCTTTGCCACATGTTTCGAGAAAGATGCGATCTGGATTATTTAAGAATCATGAATCAATTCTTAAAATTATAAAAAAATATTGAAGTATTGATAATTAAGGGCTTTAATATTTATCGAGTTTCAAGTGAAGAGGAACAGGATTTAACACCTCATCACCTCTTGCTCCATGCCTACGAAGATAGGATGACGTACCTGAAGTGACTTTAGTACAAGTGACGTACCTTTTCCGTACAATCTGACTTTAGGTGTCGACAGATGCGGTAACATTGATTCTGACACGAATTTTTAACAGTACCCCTGGAGTTGCTGCAGGCAACGAACTGTCGAAAATTCTTCGGAGAAGATAGAAGTAAAGTATGAGGCGATATGTTAGTTTCAAGTTGAATGCGCAGGCTAAACCTACTTCCGACGTCACTCAAATCATTTGAGGCACAGAGCAGGTGTGGATGTGGAATTTATGCCCGAAATCTATCAGAAATTAAAATTAAGCCACAGTTTTTTTTTGTATCGGTGATTAAAGTTATGGATGTTATCAAATTGACTATGCCAAAGGCTCCGTGTTCTTTTGCAGCGGATCTAGTGTACGCATCGTGGTTCCAATACTCTGCGCCTCTTGTGGGAAGTACGACGACAACGTACACATCGACACCCGAGCTCATCAGCTGGTTCCCTGAGTGCGCCTGAGCAAAACCTTCTCGGAGCTGATTGTTGTTCCCCGCATGCCCGCTACCTTCCCGAAGCTGCTTGTTGTGCCCCTTGTGCCAGCTACCTTCTTGAAGCTGCTTGTTGTACCCCGTGTGCCGCTACCTTCCTGAAGCTGCTTGTTGTACCCCGTGTGCCAGCTACCTTTCTGAAGCTGCTTGTTTTACCCCGTGTGCCCGCTACCTTCTTGAAGCTGCTTGTTGTGCCCCGTGTGCCAGCTACCTTCCGGAAGCTGCTTGTTGTACCCTGTGTGTCCGTTACCTTCCTGAAGCTGCTTGTTGTGCCCCGTGTGCCTGCTACCTTCCTGAAGCTGCTTGTTGTACCCCATGTGCCCGCTACCTTCCTGAAGCTGCTTGTTGTACCCCGCGTGCCAGCTACCTTCCTGAAGCTGCTTATTGTACCCCGTGTGCCAGCTACCTTCCTGAAGCTGCTTGTTGTACACCGTGTGCCAACTACCTTCCTGAAGCTGCTTGTTGTGCCCCGCGTGCCAGCTACCTTCCTGAAGCTGCCTGTTGTACCCCGTGTGCCCGCTACCTTCCTGAAGCTGCTTTTTGTGCCCCGTGTGCCCGCTACCTTTCTGAAGCTGCTTGTTGTGTCCCGTGTGCCCGCTACCTTTCTGAAGCTGCTTGTTGTGCCCCGTGTGACCGCTACCTTTCTGAAGCTACTTATTTTTGGTCGAATGCGCATGAGCCATATTTCAATGGACTTACTTGTAGGCACCTCCGTACGCACATACCTGATCGCACATCCGATCGGGCTTAGCTGTTTCCAGAGTGTATTAAACCATGGATTGTCTGTGTTACCACCGATTCCACGTGCGTGTTTACTATGGGCACTTATAACTGCTTGATGAATTGTACCATGACAAATATGCATCTCTGATCTTGAAGCATTTTGGCATGACAAATATTACACCACATGGTAATCTGCAGTATTTCGCAGTATTAGACACAAAAGCTTTGGAGGCATTTTCAACACAAGTAAAACTTACACTTTTATAGACCGAGAATATATTTTGTGCTTTCATGTTCCATGATATATGAATCTAACAAAATTCTGACTTCTGGAAGCAAATAACATAACTGACGAATTTTTATTCTCTAAATGACTTGCCAATGACGTCAAAAAGAGTTCAGTGGAACGGCACCCAAACAACCGCACAATGGTCTCACCTCACTTCGCCTATCTGTGAGAAGACCTTTTATCTCTTATATGTGTACTGGAGCTCCATTGATAGAAATAAGATCTATGTTTCTCCAAGACTACTTTAAAGACGATAGAAACTACATTAGAGAGGACATGCAGTAAGTACAATTGTAGTTTACCCTGGACTAAGCTCCCTGTGTTCCCCTAGAACTAGAACTACCCCACACATGAATTAAATGATGAAAATGTTTCGCGTCCTCCAGAGTGGAAGTCTCTTCATCTAACGTAGCATTTCGACGCTACACGTTTGACGTGGTCACAAATGTTACGACGTTCGACCACAGGACTGATAAATTCGCCGCACCGGAGTGATGATCAGTAAAAATTTGCAGTGTTTAAATGTTGTGCACAATGTTTTTGTCGAATTTCAGCACTGAATGTTTTGACATTTAATTAAATACTTAGAATTTGCTTGATTTCAGCAGTAATTATTCCAGTAATCAATCAAAGACTTTTCTTCTATTGATATTTTAGATCTACGTTGCTGAATTACGTGACTTCGTTATGCCTGATATTCGGTGTGAAGATAAGTTGATGCTCTTTATTTGTATTTTTGGTGGTGACATATGATTGAAGGCACAGCTTTGGATTACGACGCATGTATGGTATCTCGCGACCACCAGAGGCACTATAATATAGCCCCTAGGGTTCATGTAGCAACCAAAAGCACTATATATAGGCCATTAGATTCTCGCGACCACCAGAGGCGCTATAATATAGGCCTTTGGATACCCGCGGCCAACAAAGGCACTATAATATAGGCCTACAACGTAGACTAGTTGGCGACCGTCGTAGAATCAGAAGTTTTGCAGCGACTACTCTGAATTCAATCACATTCGGTGAAATGTGCCAGCTTGACTATCTCGTGCAATTCAACAACTCTCGGGTAGATCTAAAACAATTCTAGAGCGTAAATATGGATTTCTTTTATTGAATTAGATCAATTCCACGCTGCTAGATCGTAATGCCGGATTGAATACGAGTGCACCCATGGATTGCTCAAACAGTTCTGCATTTACCTAATATTACCATTTATACAGTTAGCTTCCTCCTTAAGTACGTTGTACTGCATTGTTTTCTGTTGCAATGTTGTTGTTGTTGTTGTTGTTTTTGCAATGTGAATATAGTCGACTTACCTCGCAGTAAAAATCAAATGTGGTTCTCATTTTTAAATTCTTCCCCATACAGAACTAAATTTTACATTTAGTTAATTTATTGCTAACCAACGCCAAAATTGCAGCTGCGGTTATCCAGTGTCGTTGCGTCACGTATCGATGAACGAGATTTTCTGGCGTTCAAATTTTCATCGAATAGATCTAACGTAATTTTGTCGCTCGATTTCAAGATTTGATTTTTTTGCTTCTGGAAAAACAAGAAAGTATATTATTTCATATTTTTTAGCGACATTAGAATATCCCACTAACAAATTTCAGCTTGCATCAATTAATAATACGAGTATCATTGCTGATTAGGGTGGCTTTCAACGCCATTCAGCAGCTGTGAGGAGGTTGATATTTGATCCTTAGTTGAAACGTGATTAGCGATCTATCGCGGTATAACGGTTTTCTTTATTCACGATATAAAGCTCATTAAGTTGTGAGAGTTATTTGCACGCGGGTGATTTGCGTCATAGCGATTTGCATACGATTAATTTGCTGCCCCAGAGTGATGTACTCACGTGTAATTTGCTACCCCAGAATGATGTACACAAGAGTAATTTACTACCCCAAAGTGAGGTACTCAGAAGTAATTTGTCACCCCAGAGTGATGCACGGAGAAGTAATTTGCCATCCCAGAGTGATGCACACAAGAGTGATTTACTACCCCAAAGTGAGGTACTCAGAAGTAATCTGTCACCCCAGAGTGATGTACACAGAAGTAATTTGCCACCCCAGAGTGATATACACAAGAGTAATTTGCCCCACATTGATACTCAAAAGAAGTATACAAGCCTTATGGGTTCTTGATGAAATGTAACCTCTTTGCTCCTTCAGGGAGATGATGTCGCTTAACTTATATCGAACACAAAGAATTGGCGTAGAAATTAATAGTTGGGCAGAACAACGAATACTTGCTTTCGAACAATAGCTGTGTGTTGACAGGAGCACTTATGTGTGTATTTAGGTGTTCATTGTTCGTCGTCATTGTTGGTTTTCAATGCTTCGTACTTTTAAAACGATTTCAGTGGAATTAAACACAGCGTGGCGCAGTGTGTCTTTTTGTAAGTATCATTGAGGGCCGTACATGAATCGTTGTGTAAATTCATTTCTTAGATGTAACCAGATGAAATTCGGAATTCGGCTAGCTTTGTTAAAACCGGTTACTTAGACGGAATTGAGCTACAAAATTGTTGTGTTGTCAGTACATTTATCACAGTTCACACTACGCTTCTATCCTTGTCTTATAATATCGTCTGTCCACGCTGAACTTTAGTAAGGTTAGCGAGCAATTGGAATATGGAATCGGAATTGGTTGTGCTTGCTGACCTCTAGTCAAGACCATTAGATCGGTCATTCACGCTGCACAAAAAATCTTCTACTAGCACACAAGATATAAAAGTTAACGACGCACTCGGCAGTCGCCACGTTCACCTTTGCCTTCCCACAGTCCCCTCTCCCAACCCTTCACACCTCATGATCCCACTCTCATTATGCCCCTCCTCTACCTCTACATGTTTTCCACATATCTCTTCACACTCTCAGCATAGCCGCAGTTGCTCCCTCAGACAGGCTCAAAATCATTGCCATCCACTCTTCGCTTGTTCTCTCATACCCCACTTCGTTAATCTCTCACCATCTCATTCAGAGTCACCTCGATTCATCATAGACTGACGCTCTCTCTCAAACGCTCCACATTCCATCATCAAGTGCTCCACAGTTTCCTTCTCATCCCCATCACACATTAAACATTTATCTACCCTACTCTCATTTCACCTGTATGTACGTCCATTCACACCTAGCGCCCCTGCCCTCACACCAAACAGAATGTCTCCACTACAACAATAGATACATTCATATTTTGGAATCGCTTTCATCTGATGCGGCCTTAGAGTGTTTTTTCCCTCCATTCCTTGCTTCCACACCTTCATCCCATAGTCTTTCACTCGCTTATTAATTTCTCTTTTCCACTCATTTTCATCCCACTCTATCCCAATCGCACCCACCCAGTACTGTCAACCAGTTCGCCCTTTGACCCAGAGTGTCCATGGCGCACCCATGCTTTATGCATACCACACTTACGTATAAATGCACAACATCTACTTGATCATTTGCTCATCCTTATGTTCCACATTTACATCCTTCGAGCCCAACGTTCATCGTCCATTCGCTTCAGTCTCCCTTTATACCTCGTAACTGATTCCATTCGTCTCTCCTTAAAAGTACTCCATCCCATGTCCCCTCTCAGGGCCTCCACTACAGCCCACCTGGGGGCTCCTATAGAGCCACTATCGTCAATCTATTCTGTACAATTTCATTTATCTAGCTCATCATCACTATATGCTATCGAATACAATCCGTATTATAATACTAGGAGATGCCACACTTCTTCCACACAACCCTCAGTTTTTTATCAACCCGGGTATACACTTTTTCAATGTCTAGAAAAGCCAGGTACACTTTCTTTCCATCTCTTTCCGTTCATTCAAATTTGCACCCTTGGTTCTCTCACTCCCTCCTGGTTCACACACCCCTAAGTACCTATACTCCTTTATCCTAACAATCTCTTCTCCCAACAGCCACACTCTGCTCATATCCTCAGCCGATCCATTCACAACAAGTACTAGCTCTTCTCTGCACTGGAGGGCACATTGAAGTCCCTCCCATACTCGGTCATACAGTTCATCATACTCATAGTTCTTCGCTATTTTCGCCCATAATTACAGCATCATCATCATACAGAAGCATTTCTAACCTTTCACCGCCCACACGAACACCAACAACATCCATTCTCCTAACCCTCGTGGCCATCTCTTCTGTGTAAAGGTTGAAGAGAAGCGGAGACAGGATGCATCCTTGTCGTACGCCCTTCCTGCTCCTTACCGAGTCCGTCTCCATATACCCAAGTCTATATCTTGCTATAGTATTCACATACGTAGGTACTTCTCACAAGCCTCATATATTTTTCACTCATTCTAATGGTTCCCAGTATTTGGCATAGAAGTTTTCTATCGATCCGGTCATACACTTTTTCTATGTCTAGAAAAGCCAAGTACACTTTATTTCCATCTCTTTTCATTCTGCCGATCAGTTAATTCACGATAAATATATTAAGCAAGCAAATAAGTGTTTCATACCCTTGCTCTTAAGACTCGTGTCAGGTTGTCATATTAAGCGCCACTTGACTGATTAAATATTTCTACCCGAGCACGGAAATTCGTTGACTAAGTGCGTGAGGAATAAGGAAGACATCATCTGTCTAGAGAACTTATCTCGATACGGGGTGGTTATAAGTGAGTTATAATACAGATATAGGCTGAGACGTCGACCGTTAGGTGAGAGTTACTCTAACGAATGTCACATTGCGGCGTGATAGTTATATTTACGAGTTATATTACATTGCTAATGCAAATGCTAGCAAAAAAAACATTTTAACTTGAATCACTAACTAGCTACTGCTAATTTGATTAGAATGACTAATTTGATTAGAATGATTTATTTTTTTTTAAGTGAGTGAATCATCTCTTTTAACTATGTAAGACAACTGAAATCTTAATGTGCAGAACATCAATATTGTCTAGCGTGTACCCGTTGCAAAAATTCGCTATAAAATCATTATAGGGTCTAAAACAGTAAAAATAATACAATTTAAGAAGCATTTTACGGTCATGTAACCAATGACATCAACATGTTGAGTTCAAATATTTAAAATATTACATTTGGGTTGATG
>NW_025946077.1:0-593 GCF_000764305.2 Hyalella azteca | reverse complement strand
GGTTGAGTTCCACGACCTACGGTCGACGCCGTAGCTTATACCTCTTAGTTTCCTTAGTATTTGTTTGGGATGTAGCAGTCCCAGGCCACGATGGATCGCCGCCTCTACCTTTGTATCGTACTCCTGTATAACCACCCCGTATATAAGATATGTTATCAGACACATGTGTCTTACTTATCCGTCACGAACTTAGTCACGTAACCCGATCCTCAGGCAGAGCTTAATCGATGAGCACGGACATGCATTACCTGAGGGGATCTTAAGGCCTTAGGTCTAAGGACTTCTAAATCAAATCCTTAACCTAGCATAAAGTTAGAGAAAAAATTTACTGACATCTGTGTAGACCTGTCCGCAGTGCAGCATTAACAGCAGACTCCAGCACAGCAGCAGTACAGCCTTGTTAATTGCCCACATCCTGCACGCTGTTCGTCAAGACGTTGACAGGAGATCGCCAAGATTTACTTCAAGGCAGCAGGCAAAGGGCACTTCAAGGCAGCTGGCAAAGGGCACGTCAAGGCAGTCCTGAGAGTATTTGGTTGACACGTCAAGGAAGATTTTGGCAAAAGGCACGTCTCAGGCAAAGGGCACGTCAA
>NW_025946076.1:1876-69982 GCF_000764305.2 Hyalella azteca | reverse complement strand
GATCTCGTTTAAATGTGAAAACTGGCAACTTTGCTCAAACGAGCGTCGTTTTTTCCTTCAAGAAGCGGCCCTTTGCTGTACATTGAGCGGTTATAGCATTGCTTGTTATATTAAATTGAATTGAACTTTTGAAACAAATATTTCATACATACAACGAAGAAATTTTTTAAAATAGGCAGGAAAGTCTAGATTATCATGCCTAAAAATAAACTGTTTTAAATTTGGGATAACATTCAGAATGTTTGCCACTGTTAAAATGTTCATTGAGATCGCAAAACATTCTAATAAAAGTTTAAAATCCAAAGTTATATTTATATACGGAAAGAATTTTCAATAATATTTTTATGCAAGAAAACATTTTCTCACATCACAATTCATAATGGATGCCGCGTGTGAATATTAAGAATCTTAGATAAACTGGAATAATTTTCCTTATAAACTAATAAATTTAAATCAGAATAGCGGGAAAAACTTGGACTGCTTTACTCAGCACGATGCAAATTTAAATGAATCAGACCGCCGAACTATGCAAATACGTGCATAATATTTTAATATCGGGTATATCCTTCATTAAACGTCCAAGTAAATCGGAATCAGTGATTTTGTTACGGAACAACTAACGTTAAAAATTCAACACACATCTCAGAAAAAAAGAATGGCTCTCGTACAGTTTCTGGCTGTAAATAAAGTTTGAAATGGGAGAGATTCACTAACGAATATAAATTAAAAATATCAGATAAGAACCCAGTTAAGCGGCTCATTATTAATCACCACACAACACAACAATGCTGCCAGCTGTACATTTTTATTAGGGCATTTGTATGAAAAAAGTACCTGAAATTAAAAAAATTACCCGATTGCACATAAGCAATCAGTTCAAATCAACCGCGATGAGATTGCAGCAAAGACATACTCAGGAAAATAAAGGCAATATTGTCCATAAAGTGAAACACCCACAGCACCCATCTTACCCACAGCACGAGCAGAGAGTCTTCGTAATTATGATACAACCTTTTAAGGTCCCTAACTGAGTCAGGATGATCTACACTACGCCAAGAAGTGCATATATGGACAATGTTTCACTTATTTCACTGAATGCTTCTTGCCTCATGTGATTGTCGACAATAATTCTGGAACTGACAGAAAAATAATTTACTTGATTACATTTTCAATCAAGTTGAAGCTTTGAGATTTATTCTAAAAACTTGCGGCAAAGCTCTCAATAATTTCCAAGGATTAAAAATAATTTTTTCTTTATGAACTTAATGCAAGTGTTAAATAGTACCGATGCTCCGATATTCGTATTTTCAGCAGAAATGTGACGAACTAATCTTGAATAATATCTAATTAATCGCGTCACTCAAAGTTCGGATGGTCTAATTGTCACGTCCACCAATGACCGGAAATTAAATGCAACTTCCCTATTGGTTTTATCAGCAAGCTAGAGCTTGGACTGAGCGAATAGTTACTCGAACAAACGTTTAAGTTTATTAAAGATAAACGGCAAATTAATATAAACAAATAACACTAATGATTTTACAGAGGTGCGGCATATGAAACGAACTAACAAATTAAATGCGGAGGAAGTTAAAGTGCGATGAGAGCAAATACGAGGAGAGAGCTAGAGCACTGAGATCTGAGAATAACGCACGATCCTACAACAGAAAACAGAAAGTAAATATCTACGCATGACAAGTCGTTATATACACAAAAATCACGATATTCCATCAAGTATTCCAAGCTAAATTTCCCCACCATAGCACGCAACTCACCCTGGCGTCTGAGTCAAAATCCCATAAGAGAGGAACCAGGACGCAAGTCGGGATCGGCATTGTATCTGACGGCTATAATCAATTTAACACCCACGTCAGATTCGGTCCTACTTAAACTTCATAGTCTGACATACAGTAGTGGGAAATTTGCAGCAACACTTCATTACAAGAAAATATCCTAGAAAATTTTCAAATCCTAAGCAAACATGGACGGCAACGTCGTCAATGTTTCGACTGAGTCTTGATACAACGGCATCACCGACGCATCCTGCCGTATATGGCATGAAATTTCGCTCTCCTTAACTCCTGTTGAACGCGCTGCTCGGGAACGAAGCTTGAAAAACCTTTGAAGCGTCGCGCGGATTGTGATACCACCGAAACCTGCGTGCAATGTTATTTAAAGCTTCTAATAAAGCTCACTTATGCAGGAATATCGCTTCTGTGGAGAGGATTTTTTTTGAATTGTGGTTAAACCTCATTTGAATTTCTAGGGAATGAACCTGATTACTGATGTTTTAATATGAATTTGGGTAAGTCGCTGAACGAAGTCTATCATTATGCCTGTAAAGTAGTGGATATCTTTAAAAAAACTTTTCTTCGTTCCCTTTATAAGTTATTTTAATCAATTTGAATACTGGGAATAGTTTCAAACGTGCACGAACAAGTAGGTGGTAATAATGACATTCAAAGAACACAAGTGTCTTTGATCCTTTTTAGTGCATTTTCTCATTAAGGAAAAAATGCCCTATTGTGCTCGTCATGTCCGCCTGTCTGTCTGTCCGTCTGTCCGTCCGTCTGTCCGTCCGTCTGTCCGTGACTTCATGTTTTCGTCGACGAGAAAATGCGCTCTCTGTCACTCACTGCAGTGAGTACCGAGTTATATTTTTTCATTATTGTAGTCTCGACGATAAAAGATGCTACCGCAATCTATCACTGATCGACGCCGACGTTCTCCCTCGCGCCGAACAGGCACAGAATATTCCGCTTCAATCAGCAGTAAGAGCCCAGACAGATGAAGCCAGTGTATAAGCTGCTATTCCATCCATCATTTACTTGCTATATTATCCCTGCATATCATTTACTTGCATTGGTATCATAGTCTAACCCGTCACGATACACACAAAATAAACTTCCATCACTTTAATGGAGTCTGAGGTTCTTTTTTTTCTGAAACCCGCACATTCTTTGCCATTTACTGCAGCTAAATCATTCTAATGTAAATAATTGTGAGTTACGAAATCATTTATTAGTAAATTTATTCCATTGCTAATATACTGGATCCTGTTTATTTTGTCTGGTCTATCGTAAATCAATTACTTCATGATACCTACCGAGCAGTAGGTGGTTACAGTCAGAACAACGTTTGGCATTAAAAAGTTTCTAACGCCGATTAAAGCCACATCTCTTTTACGTTTTTTTAATGGAGACCAAATTTCGTTTCATATTTTTCTTGAGTCCTAATCGCATCGCTCACTACGTGCTCGAAAGCTTTTATACATCTTTTACCTTTTTACATCGAGCTTGTTTATCTTCGTTTGTTCACATAACTACATCACGCATTTTTGCTTTCTGAGGTAAAAATACAATGATTTTTCTCGTATATTTTTAGTTATTCAACCATTTATTGACCATTTACCAGTTATTGGTAAGAATAGCATTGCGACGGTTGATGCAAAATAATACATAAATTCATGTACTTGTAATTATTTAATTTATTTTTTTCTGTGCAACAACTTTTCTGAAGCATTTCTTAACATATTTCATGACACAATGCACGCATTTCATATTTTCCCCATTTGTTTCATTTATATTCCTTCATTTGGAGTCCTTGTTTTTTTGTTCATTCTTCATTGGGGGTCTCAACTTAAATTCGTACAATCCCCTTCTAAAAAGTTATAAAAGTTACTAATAAACTTATTTCATAATACATCATTTTAACAAGCAAGCTAAAAATACAGTTAACTAGAAATCATTGGAGATAAGTTTGAAAATAAAATTTATATTTTTGCGTGTATTAGTAATTTAGAAATTTCTATTTAATATTTTGGTTGATAGTTAAACTGATATTGCTTACAGAGCAGGCGTAATAAGTCAAATAAATTGGCTGAACTACGCTGGAGAAGAAACTAGTGCTCTTCCTTTCGTTACTGGCAGCGATATTTGGCTACCTAAACCACTAGTAAAAAGTCTGCATCACCAATTTCGAGTGTTTTTTAATACATAATCGCTTTTTTACATTTCATTTTCAAGTACTTTTTTAAGAAAGTGTGCATACTTTTACTCAATCTGACCGAAGACAGTTCTAAAGATGTTTGAATCTTTATGAAACGACTCAAAATTTTTTTTATCTCTATTCAAACTGCGTAAGAATCAGTGGTTACAACATTTTTTTCGTATTCATTCAACATAACTGGATCCTACAGCTAAGACACCTTAAGCCATCAGCTGTGATAACTTTAAATTGAAAGAAACTAAAACATCAGCTGTGAAAAATTTAAATTGAAAGACACCAAAATATCAGCTGTGAAATTTTTAAATAGAAAAACACCAAAACATCAGCTGTGAAAAATTTAAATAGAAAGACAACAAATCATCAGCTGTGAAAACTTCAAATTGAAAGACACCAAAACATCAGATGTGAAAAATTTAAATTGAAGGACACCAAAACATCAGCTGTGTAAACATTTTATTGAGAGACACCAAAACCTCAGCTGTGAAAACGTTGAATTGAAAGCCATCAAAACATCAGCTGTTAAAAATTCAAATTGAAAGACACCAAAACATCGGCTGTAATAACTTTAAATTGAAAGACACCAAAACATCAGCTGTGATCAATATAAATTGAAAGACACCAAAACATAAGCTGTGATAATTCTAAATTGAAACACACCAAAACATCAGCTGTGATAAATTAAACGACAAGCATTGATTCCTATGATCCAGAATATCCTGGCTTGCTAGAGCCGGAGCCAACAGAGCGGAAAAAAACCCTCGCCAGTTCGATCTGACCGAGGATCGCTCACGTGTATTCGATCGTATCACATCCAATCAGCTTCGTCGATTCGGATTCCGATGCGCCAGTCATGGTGCGTCTTCCAGAATAACGGCAGATTAACGACAAAATAACGGCAAAATAACGGCAGAATAACGGCAGAACAACGAGAGGCTTTCGACTTGCACATGAGGTGGTCATCGGCAGAGCAGCATCAAATACCGTTTTTTTTTGGCCCAAGAAATATTGCTCCCGTGGGCCAAAAAATGCTGTGTTTTATTTGTGCCAAGTACTGCGGCTAAGAAAAATAGATTCGTAATACCAGAACTTGTAGCCTTTGTAGGCGCACAGAGGATATCATTTCATTTAAAGTACAATAGGCTCCTCAGTCACGTAAATTTCACTCTTTGTAGAGTCGAAATTACGGCTCTTGGATGTATTGCTTTGAAGTTTCAAAAAGAATGTTTTTTCGGCGTATAAGAAAATGTATTTCTCTTTCCAAGAATTAGGTCGTTTTGATCGTCCAAGATACAAAATTTCTTGAAGTGCCTCGATTGTATATCTAGTTTTCAGATTCTAGCTGACTTCACGTCAGTGATTGGCTGAGGAATTACGAACTCATAATGTATTTTGACAGTACGGTCTTGTGCTTGAGTTCAGCAGGCGTGATTAGCACCGCTGATACAGGGGAGAGGGCCCTTTAACTCACGGAGACATGGGCCCTGTAGCCCATATGAACAATGGCCCTACAGTCCACGGGGCCATGGGCCCTGTAGTTCACATGAACAATGGCCCTGCAGCCCACGGGGACATGGGCCCGGTAGCCCATATGAACATTGCCCCTGTAGCCCACGGGGGCATGGGCCCTGTAGCCCACATGAACATTGGCCCTACAGCCCACGGGGACATGGGCCTGTCTCTTATACACATCTAGATGTGTATAAGAGACAGCGGAGACATGGGCCCTGTAGCCCATATGAACAATGGCCCTACAGTCCACGGGGCCATGGGCCCTGTAGTTCACATGAACAATGGCCCTGCAGCCCACGGGGACATGGGCCCGGTAGCCCATATGAACATTGCCCCTGTAGCCCACGGGGGCATGGGCCCTGTAGCCCACATGAACATTGCCCCTGTAGCCCACGGGGGCATGGGCCCTGTAACCCACATGAACATTGCCCCTGTAGCCCACGGGGGCATGGGCCCTGTAGCCCACATGAACATTGCCCCTGTAGCCCACGGGGGCATGGGCCCTGTAGCCCACATGAACATTGCCCCTGTAGCCCACGGGGGCATGGGCCCTGTAGCCCACATGAACATTGCCCCTGTAGCCCACGGGGGCATGGGCCCTGTAGCCCACATGAACATTGGCCCTACAGCCCACGGGGACATGGGCCCTGTAGCCCACATGAACATTGGCCCTACAGCTCACGGGGACATGGGCCCTGTAGCCCACATGAACATTGGCCCTACAGCCCACGGGGACATGAGCCCTGTAGCCCACATGAACATTGGCCCTACAGCCCACGGGGACATGGGCTCTGTAGCCCACATGAACATTGGCCCTGCAGCCCACGGGGACATGGGCCCGGGAGCTCACTTGGACTTGGGCCCTTTAGCTCACCGTGACCCAAGTCCGGAGCCCAAGGAGGCATTGGGCCCTGTAGTTCCCGGGACGCGGGGTCAAGAAGTGCACACATGAGGGACCTGCAAGACCGAAACTCCTGAGGGCTTCTACCCTTAAAACGGCTCCTGATGGCAGCGTTTTTCTGCGGAATATCTGACGCGAAGCAATTTAAAATCAAAGTAAATGCAGTAATAATTTATTCACAACTAATAAAATTAATCATGAACCCTTTTTTCAAAGGTTACCATCACCTAAAAAATAATATTTGTTTCCTCCATGAATTCCTAGTTGTTTTGCTTAAATAAAATTTAGCAAAGATTCTGGGCTTCAGTTCCTAGCCCCGCCAAACTTTTAGCATGAAGAAAACAAAAGCATTTAACAGGAAACTGCACTTATTGTTCCCAGTCCCAAGGGTTCAATGTTTTCTCAGGAGGCAATGATACGAGTAACTTTTTTTAATGAAAGCCAGGATAATTAGTGGATAAAATGCGTAAAGTTTGAACACATTAAATTTGTAAATGTAAAATTAAAAACATAACTCCAGCTTAACGATTTATTTCATGCCGTCATGCAAATTTAGAGCGTCACATCTCTCTCTGTGGAGGTTTTTTTTTGCAGTAGCGCAGTTCGTTAACAAAACTATTGCTCGTTAGTTGACACTTACTTCGAGTCTGTTGACAGAGGCTGGAACATAGACTCCAACCCCACGAATATGTGGTCGAGAATTTGGTTGGCTGGCATGACAAACTCTTGCAACTTGTCTGGGGGGACTCTATTAATTTAGAATGAGCGATATTCATGGGGGGACTCTATTAATTTAGAATGAGCGATATTCTGCACCCGCGACTTGCCTGTGATGTTATACATGGCGACCATAGCCGCCAAATTCCGGCTGAGTCAGCGGAATTGCGTAGCAGTTATCGAAAGTCTTTAGGGAGTTTGGTCCTTTGCGCGAGCCTCGGTTCAGAAGTGCAGCTAACGTTGACCTGTGCTTGAACAAGACTAGGAACTGGAGAATGAGTTAAAAATTTGCTGCCTGTATTAAGTTTTGGAAACATTATTGTTGATAAATACGTTCTTTAGTGACGCTGATATCATATTTGTTTACAGAATTATCAATAAGATTTTTCTATAAAAGATTATACTTTCTTTGCCCAACATTATTCTCTTCTTGCATTTTGCAGTTTTACTAGTTTTTATTACAGATTTGAGTGCATTTTATTAAATTTAATTTAATTCACTATCATATGAAACAATTCATGTCTAGCTTACAAAGTTGATCACTTTCATCAAGTTCTATAAACATTTTGGCTAAAGTGAGAATTTTTCGGTAAACGAAACAATGCAGCCGAGCCAGAATGCACGCTGGGCAAAATACATGCCAATTTTTTAAGCCAGGATATAAATTTTCTAGAAATTTATATTCATTAATGTCTGTCAAAACATCGCTGTGAAGCGTGGGCAATATTTAGCCTACGGCAATTTAGCCTACTCGGCAATATTTAGCCTACGCCTTAAAATTTGGCCCCGAAACTGAAATTTTGTCCTGGGATGGCGCGTGAGGGTCGAGCAGCGATTATGAGGCCGAGCAGACGCGAGGGCTCGAGTGTTGAGGGAACTGAGGGGAGTCTCGTGAAGTGCCATGGAGGAAGAGGGTCTCGAGCGCCCAGGGGCTGCCCATAACAAACATTCCCACTTGCGGGATAAAGAGAAAAACTTGCGTCGAAAGAGAAAAGAGGGAAGTCGCGTGGGCGTGATATTAGAGTGAGGGTAAAGCGTTGGTGTGATGTTTGATTGCGAGAGGACGTTCCAAGGATGCAATATTAGAGTGAGGGCAAAGCATTCGTATGATGTTTGTACGTCAGTTGAAATATGGGAATGATGATTTTATTTGAAGCAACAATGAATGTGCAATGGAGAACGATTTGAAATTCAAAGCAGCGATGAACGAAAGGAAGAGTTCCAAGGGCGCAATATTAGAGTGAGGGTAAAGCGTTGGTGTGATGTTTGAATGCAAGAGGACGTTCCAAGGGCGCAATATTAGAGTGAGGGTAGAGCAGTCGCATGATGTTTGTACGTCAGTTGAAATTTGGGAATGATGATTTTATTTTAAGCAACAATAAATGTGCAATGGAGAATTATTTAAAATTCAAAGGAGTGAGGAAGGAGTGATTTAAAGGAGTGATAAGGAGTGATTTAAAGGAGTGATTTAAAATTTAAAGGAATTGCCATTCGGCATCCAGAACCTTGTGTAGGACTCTCATGTGAAAATAAGGAAAGGAGGTAAATCATTTCCCTCATCAACATATCAAGCAACATTAAGCTTAAGCAACATTAAGCTTAGCTGCATGATTTTCGTAAAAACCTAGTGAAACATATTTTTAGAACGGGATATTTAGGTGCGTTCTAGAACGTGATAATGAAATAAAAATTAGTATCTAATTGCTTAAATAAATATTGTTATTTAACTAAAAAATTGTTTGCGCACCTGAAAAATGTTATTGACACATTTTATTGATGCCGGAACTCGTTCTTGTCACGTTTTATTGAGGTTATTTCCGTGATTTATTCGCCCTATTCAGGAACTTCATCCTGAAGGTCACGCGTGCCTCATTTCTTATCGCTGGAAAGTTTGCGATCTTTTGACATCGCTTTTAAGACGAGGTTCGCTGCTGCAACTTTTGCCTGATGTGGATGGATCTGGGGTCGAGTTCCTTGCTAAACTTTCTTCGAACTTTGGCGTTGAAATTTTTCAAAGTGGATGAGTTACTTGAAATACTTGGAATTTTGCCCGGGTACTTTGATACAAGATGTTTCCTCTACCTGTGAACGAAAAAATTGGAAAATGAAAATAAATTCGCAATCATGGAGCCTGACAAACTCGAGGCGACGAAAGTTACGTTTCCGTTATTATAAAACTGATTCCAATCGTTAGTTTCTGTTTCTTAGTGTGACTAGACTAGGGGCGACGAAACTTACGTTTCTGTGTTCGTTCCATTATCGTTCGGTTTGGGCTTTTTCTTGCTCTTAAAAATTTTTAATTTTTCGAAACTTACTTCATACAATACTTGCTATAGAAATTGTTTTTTTATACAAGATGTTGCGTTAAACTTTTATGTTATACATGTTTGCCTACCTCGTCTTTTAAAATAATTGTTACAGCTTTTTTGAAGATTTCTATGCAATATTGCTTTCATTTTATCAAAATTTATTGTAGCCTTTTTGTAGGTACACATATACATCAATATATCTATATAATATTCTGTACTAATATTAATTTTATGTTATATTATTAATATTATATAATATATAGTATATTTGTTCATCAATACAATATATCTAACACAATGTCTTCAATTGTAGTGAATATTTCACCAAAAATTTACAATGCAATTGGATATGTCTAGCAGAATATATGTGCAATGCTAGTGAATGTCAACCACAATTTGTACACCTTTACAAATCCATTAGTATAACAAATCCATTAGTATATCTTGCCTCAATTAATGCGGTGGGGTTTCCGAAAATTCTGACTAAATCAACTAGCGACGCATTACACAGCCTTCAGAAGCGACGCATTAGACAGCCTTCAGAAACGACGCATTAGACAGCCTTCAGAAATGCGTCTTGAAACACGTGCGTCTTGAAACACGTGCGTCTCGGAACACGTGCGTCTTGAAACACGTGCGTCTTGAAACACGTGCGTCTCGGAACACGTGCGTCTCGGAACACGTGCGTCTCGGAACACGTGCGTCTAGGAACACGTGCGTCTAGGAACACGTGCGTCTCGGAACACGTGCGTCTAGGAACAAGTGCGTCTCAGAACACAGGCTTCTAGGAACACGTGCGTCTAGGAACACGTGCGTCTAGGAACACGTGCGTCTCGGAACACGTGCGTCTAGGAACACGTGCGAGTTAAAGTTTTTCAGCTTATTTCGTGGACTTGAAGCTCAATGCCACGAAATAAGTAGTCGTATATGAACATTTACCAAATCAAACTATATTAAAATATCATTTTGGAGTCAGGTACTTAAAACTGTATTTTATCATCAATGATATTATTAAAAGAACAAATTAAGATTACGTATCATATTTATAAAAACAATATTATGATCAACGTCTGCTAGATACATTCGCGTGCATTTATCATCTTTTACAAAACAGAATTAATCGGAATTTCAATCCAAAATAGCATTCGTTATCACACAAACTCTATTTTTCACTCTCATTCATCACAGCTCCGCCCCAATTCCCTAAATATTCCTGTCGATAAGAAGCGTCAAGTTTATTCTCCTTACAAGACTTTGATGCCAATCACGATTGCTATTGGCTTACTTCTGAACTCCATTCAAGTTTGTATAGAAAATAAGATCCGAATTCCAGCGCGGCTCAAAGTTTTGGTTCAAGTTTAGGGAATAATGTTTTTTTTAATGTGTTTTGTTTTCATGCAGCCGTTTTTGAAGAATTGATTAACATGACTTAAAGGGAATTAATGTTTTAAATTAAGATTTATTTAAATTAAATATATTAAGATTTATTAAGATTTATTTAAATTTAAATTAAATGGAACGCACATAAAATATTGCTATCAGGAAAAAGGACGTTAATTGAACTCATGAATTTACACTGAGAAAAATTAATGGGTCACATTACTCATCTTTTAAGGGGCAATACTAGGTCAGGATGACACACACAGTGTTAAAAAAATCATTCGGACGCAACACGCACTCTCCTCATCAGCACAAAAACTTCCAATTTATAATTTACTTAAATTTTATCACGGTAAAATAACTAAGGTGACTTGAAGAATTCTTAACTGTCAAATGTTGACCGCAAAAATTTCCGAACACTAGCTAGTTCAATTGAATATTTTTCTACGATTCAACTTACTTATATAAACCAATAAATAACGAATAAATATATCACCAATGAATTCAGCTTAAACGAAAATGACAGAGATTTTGAATTATGTTCATTATAAATCAAAAACTAAATCTCCGCTCACCGTAATAGAGTTACACGATGAAGGTTATTCAGAAATTCAAATCTCGTAGGACATTTTTTTCCACTCCGCGTCCAGCGTCGATGGCGGCGTTGAGAGACGCTCGATCAGATGCCTTTATCAACTGCGATGTGGTGATGGGGGCGAGAGTGGCGCGGATGTGGTGATGGGGGCGAGAGTGGCGCGGATGTGGTGATGTGGCATGAGTGGCGGGGATGTGGTGATGTGGCATGAGTGGCGGGGATGTGGTGATGTGGGCGAGAGTGGCGGGGATGTGGTGATGGGGGCNATAAGAATTTCGTTTTGTAGGTTGAGCGCTCAGAGATTTTAGTGAATTAACGATAAAAACTATATCAAGCGCTTCGCTATCAGTTCGTAGGAAATGACTCGTCAGTTCATAGCACTTAATCGGGCTTCGTTTGACAATATTTGTGCCTAGAATATCAATAATTTTTATATATCATAATATCTATGAAGCTTCGTAATATATATCCAGAAATAATCGATCTGAATATACCTTCACATGATAAAGTGAAACTAATTATTGTGAATATTTTTCGGGAGATGTTGAAACATTGAATGACTATAATGAAAATTATGACGTTCTTAGACTGTAAATTCTACAGAACTCGTTTGGAGAAAATAAATCGCGGACCAAGGCCAAGGGAATGAAGTTACAATTGCAAGAACTCACGCCTAGAAACGATCAAGCATTCACAGGAAACACTTATTTTCGAAGCGAAAAACTTTCCTATGGGCAAATTGTTTTCTGCCTAATAATGTTAATTATAAGTCGCAATCTACTAGTACTTTCAAGCTAAATTGAACGAAATTTTGGTCGTTGATGGTCATGATTACTATAAAGATCAAAAGATGTATTATGTTTGAAACATTTTTTCTGAATTAATTTGTGAAATTTATATTGAAAATATTGATTTAATCTCTAAGGTTACATTTTGCGGTCTTGGAATTCTCTACATGCCGAATCGTTTCACAAAACCTGTCAAATAATACAAAAAATGTTAATTAGCAATACATTTTAGCATACTGATTACAAATTAATCAAATAACTGCATTTTAATAATATGTAACTGAGAAAACAGACAAATATATTTATAAGTTCGAATATAAATACTAATATCATTAGTCTGCTCAAAGAACAGGTTCACTAAGAATTTAACAGAAAATAAACGTACATTCAGCATTAAAAATATTATCACAAACGTACACTCGCCATACCTTCATTAAAAAGCATTTTCACTGAATGTATGATGAACGTGCGGGGCTTTTTATTTGCATCCACATTCTTAGTGATAAACTCTTATTAAATATCAATTGTCGGTGAAACTTAAATACATTAAAAATGTATAGTTAAAAATCGTCTGTATTTTCTGAATGTACATTGGTTTAATTCCAATTAATATTTAATCGTTGAAAATCGACTATAATCATAGATGTTACAAGTTGCAATGCCTTCTAAACGTTGTATCTATGTATAAAATTACATACATATTCAACGTTAACTGAAATTTAAGTTTACTTTCGAATGCATTCTAACTTCGCCCTGAGGTCGCTGAATCAGCGTTGAATCTTGATATCAAGGAACAGGTGTCAAGGGACAGGTATGTCAACAATCTAAGGAACATGTGTTATGGACGCCGTCAAGTCAACTTATGTAAGAACATTTCAACGGCAACGAGTAACATTACAAAAATAATTTTAATATATTTTAGCTGTAGTAAAGTTGTAAAAAATTATTACTGTATTAAAAATACAATATATTATTACAGCATCCAAATAGTAAAATATTACCAAAGAAATAAAATCGCAATATTTCCATACAACATCAGAGCACCTAGAAGTGATTGTAAATCGATGCGGAAGAAATAATTGAATATACTAACATGGCTCTGTTGTTTCCGCAAATGAATTTGTTTGTATGCAATTGCAAAGAATATTCTTCAATTTTTGGAAAGAAGTTATCGGAATTAGTTCAATTCCGAGGCCAGCATATCTATAGTATAATTGTAATTAGCATTAATCGTTTCTTACTAGCCTACAGTGAATAAATAATATAGTGAATACAGAAATAAATAAAATCAGTCAAATTAAATACGTTCAACACGCTCAAGTATATAAATAATTTTTTGTTCAATATACGATGATTGTAACTGCATGCAGTTGCCCGCACTTCTCACATGATGAATACCCTCGTCCACAACTCCAAGGAACTCCTGACACTCTGTGTGCAGCGATGATAAAGGCTATCGGTATCCTATACTCAACATTATTGCATTGCATTGTGTGTCATTGCTGTGCCATTGTGTGTCATTGCTGTGCCATTGTGTGCCATTGCTGTGCCATTGTGTGCCATTGTGTGTCATTGCAAGGCGCAAGTCACTGCGCCAGGAAGCCGAAGCCTCGCATCGAATGAACAGCAACAAAACTTTCCAGCTTTTATCAGCCGCGCCAAAAGCTCGACTTTTGGCCACGATGCCAGCGGCAGGGGCTCTGGGTGCTCTGAATAAGAACAAATCTCAGAATTTAATAAATCTGAAAAAAATTATTAAGGGACGCAGAGAAATAACGACCTGTGGCTCTATGGGTGAGGAAGGAGCAGCGAAAAAATGATGAGGTAAAAATGTGTACAAATTAACGTATAAAAACACATGAATTCTGGAATCCAGGTTAGTAGTACGATATAGTAAGTCAGAAATAGTTTCCTCGCAATTAAACAACTTTGTAGTTATGAGACTAAAGTTCAGCTGGAAATGAAGGTATCCTTGAAATGACGAACCATGCAGGAGGGCGGTATTAGTTTGAAAATGACTTTTGTTTGAATAGAGAGACGATTAAATTTATAGACAATGTAAAATAAGGACTGCAGCAAGTACCCAGATGATAATGGAAAATACCGAATTTTACACAATTTTTAGAAATTCAGGGGAATTCAAGACACAAGAGATACCTACTTAATAGAAACAATTTTCGTGCACAGAAATATTATTTTATACATTGTTCAATGAATAACTCCGGCAACGATGGGTGAATCAAAATCAAGAATAAGAAGAGAAATAAAAATATTAAGTAAATAGGGACAGGATTTGCTGGTCTTGCGTGACGGACTCCTATGGTTCAAAATTCCACGCAGAAGCAAAAGAACCTTCAATTTTTGCCCCAACGGCAGACAATTCGAGCAAAGACCGACCGATCGTCGGACCATTGTGCGATCGTCGAGCAGCAGGCGCTATCTATAAACGCCTTGATTTCCCTGGTCTTTTTCATCGTGATTTGCAGTCTTTGCAGTCCTGGGAATCATCCGTCGAAAACCTCAAGACATATTAAGAGAATTTTGAAGTGTTGATGTGTGTTATTTCCTCAAAGCCTGAAGTATCACGATTACCACCCATTTTATATTCCGCTCTGTTCCGTTATTGTGGCCGCATTTGCTTAAGAATTTTCGAATTTAAATGGATTTCTTGCAACTTGATCTTATGCATTCGAACTTGGACGTCCCGTATAAAAAGTACTTTGTTCCTGAACGATGTTGGGCGATTCTTTTCTAATAGCTCACCTCCATATGCTTCATTACTACACCATATCTAACATGCGATTTGGGTTAACCAGTTTAGCGGACTAAAATGTATGTTAGGTTGTGAAATATTAAAGTAGGTTCAAATGGCAATTCATATTTTACCGTGCATATTGCAAGAAACGTTTTTTAAAACTTATCATATTAGTTTAGATTCTTGCCTTTCCACGAGGAAGTTTTTAAAGAGCATTTGTCAATGCTTCAACGCATGCTTTATACGTATACATGTAAGTACCATCTACCAATATCGCTATAACAAATTAGAGCATTTCTCCAACAAATTAGAGCAGTTCTCCCAGTCGCGGATCGGACCCGCGGTTTCCTTCAGCTGCATCTGCCCGGCCTGATGAGCACAGCAGCGTCCGGAAAACGATATTGAGGCCCCGTGCGTCTGGCAGTGTAATAGCGATGCTGCTCCATCTACTGTTCCAGTTTTCATTATATATTTTATCGAAGTACTTATGGTGAATATGTTTACTATGCTGAATATATTTATTATGTTCCCAGGGTCCTACGCGTTCCTTAATTCAGAGCCGCCATCGGCTGTAAATTTTGTTAGGGTAACTACCAACCTCCATCAGACCAGAGTGACGTACATGTTGAAGAGACACGCTATATATGACGGGTACTTGCCAGGGGGTATATAGTTTATTATAGACCTGGGTAGCATGGTTCATACTTTGATGAGAATTTATTAAGAATGAAGAGTAAAGTAAACTAGTAGGTTTATCTGGCGTTGATCGGGTTTGATATTTTTGGAAATTTTTTAATCATGTTATACAGAATCCCGTAAATAATTTAAAGCGTATGACTTTTAATGAAATAAAAAACTTTTCAAACCCATAGTTTACATAGATGATAAGACTGAGATATTAATCTCGTTTCAAAACACAGAAAAGGCTATTTCGCGTCTTTCAAATTATATTAAATGTACTAATTGCGAAATCAAATTTTAAGAAAGCAAAGATTATTTTTATTCAATGAGACATATAAACTATTGCCTTGCAGCTACGGGAAAGCATAAACTATTTAAATGAATAGAAGTTCATCTTACTTGTCTCATGCGTCAGTTTTGGTGCGTAAATTGCCAAGCAAACCAAATTGCATAAGGGAACGAAGTCCAAATATTTCTTCGTAAAAATATTATTGAAACTTTGAATTATGTGAGTCAAAGATAGAAGAAATTACTAGCCTCATGTGTCTAGAAAGTCATCGAATATATTTCAGAAAAATATATATTTTCCAGCAAATAAGTAGGGAATCAGGTTGAAATAGAAGAGCCTGTATGTTGCATCTCAAAATCTCTTGAACCCAGCACACAAAAAATAAAATAAATTGTAATTCATCAAGGCTGATATTTATATCTGGGGTAAAACCTATAGCCCCGCAGTCGATGAAAAAGCGCAGCCTAATAGACTAGGAAATTTTTTGAAGCCTACGCCAAAGAAAGAAAGCTTCTTGTAATAATTTCTTGCATTTACCTGTTGAAGTAACCTGTTGCCCATACATCAGTATAGCCTCATGCATATGATTTATTGAAATTATTTCGTTGTTGAATGATAATTAAGCTAAAACTCATTGAAAATAAAGAGAACAGATAAGATAAGGTAAGGAAGCGATCTGGTAGACGTGGCGTGATGAAGACGACGAAGGTTGCGCCTCGTCAGCAATACTGACAAAGGCTGGGACGGACAAACAAAGATGGCGGTCGTGTTTGGGAAGCAGTAAAGTGTGGCCGACATCCGCAGTTTGCCAAGCCATTGTGCGGACCGGAGCGTCCGAGCTTTTCAAAAGCAGACGTCGTACGTGGAACAAAAATTAACGTCTCATTCGTGTCGCTTATTGCAGGCCATGTCTATTGTTGGCCTCGTGCTTGCAGTGTCGTGAGAGGAATTTTCCGACTCATTTATTGAAGTATCTTCATCATTATCACCATAGAAAATCTATGCCATTGTGTGTCATTGCTGTGAAATTGTGTACCATTGTGTGCCATTGTGTGTCATTGCTGTGCCATTGTGTGTCATTGCTGTGCCATTGTGTGCCATTGCTGTGCCATTGTGTGCCATTGTGTGCCATTGTGTGCCATTGTGTGTCATTGCTGTGCCATTGTGTGCCATTGTGTGCCATTGTGTGTCATTGTGTGTCATTGCTGTGCCATTGTGTGCCATTGCTGTGCCATTGTGTGCCATTGCTGTGCCATTGCAAGGCGCAAGTCACTGCGCCAGGAAGCCGAAGCCTCGCATCGAATGAACAGCAACAAAACTTTCCAGTTTTTATCAGCCGCGCCAAAAGCTCGACTTTTGGCCACGATACCAGCGGCAGGGGCTCTGGGTGCTCTAAATAAGAACAAATCTCAGAATTTAATAAATATGAAAAATTATTAAAGGACGCAGAGAAATAACGACCTATGGCTCAATGGATGAGGCAGGGGCAGCGAAAATACTATGTGTAAAAATTAACGTATAAAAACAAGTGAATTCTGGAATCTAGGTTAGTAAATACGATATAGTAAGTCAGCAATAGTTTCCTCGCAATAAAACAACTTTGTAGTTATGAGACTAAAGTTCAGCTGGAAATGAAGGTATCCTTGAAATGACGAACCCAGGAGGATTATATTAGTTTGAATAAGACTTTTACTTGAATAGAGAGGCGAGACAAGGTTATATACTGTACAATGTAAAATTAGGACTGCTGCAAGTTCCCAGATGATGGTAACAATGGAAAATAGCGAATTTTACACAATTTTTAGAAATTCAGGGGAATTCAAGACACAAGAGATATCTACTTAATGGAAACAATTTTCGTAAACAGAAATATTATTTTATTCATTGTTCAATGAATAACTCCGGCAACGATGGGTGAAACAAAATCACGAATAAGAAGAGAAATACAAAAATTAAGTAAATTGGGACAGCGATTTACTGGTCTTGCGTGACGGACTATAATACGGTTCAAAATTCCACGCAGAAGCAAAAGAACCTTCAATTTTTGCCTCAACGACCAGACAATTCGAGCAAAGACCGACCGATCGTCGGACCATTGTGCCATCGTCGAGCGGCAGGCGCTATCTATAAACGCCTTGATTTCCCTGGTCTTTTTCGTCGTGATTTCAAGTCTTTGCAGTCCTGGTAATCATCCGTCAAAAACCTCAAGATATATTAAGAGAATTTTGAAGTGTGGATGTGCGTTATTTCCTTTAGGAAATATGAGGGTATCGTTATCGAGGGTATCGTTATCGTTATTTCCTTAAGGAAATAACACACTAATTTAAAGCCTGCAGTAACACGGATACCACACATCTTATATTCCACTACGTTCCGTTATTGTGCGTGCATCTGCTCCAGAACTTTCAAATTAAAATGGATTTCTTGCAACTTAACCTTATGCCTACGAAGTTGGACGCCACGTGCAAAAAATATTTTGTTTCTGAACGACGTTAGGTGATTCTTTAATGAAACCTTACCTTCATATGCTTTATTACGACACCATATCTAACATGCGATTTGGGTTAACCAGTTTAGCGGGTTAAAATGTATGTGTAGTTGTGAAATTTCCAAGTAGGTACAAATTGCAATACACTTTATTACCGAACACAGTGTAAAAAAAAAAACTTTTTTAAAACTTCATCAAAGTAGCTCTGATTCTTGCTTTTCCTTGAGAAAAAGCAAAATTCAGAGCATTTCAGAGAGCACTTTACAGAGCATAGCATTTTACAGAGCATTTTTCATCTCTATACATATGCATGTAAGTTCCATCATGAACCAATATCGCTATAACAAATTAGAGCATTTCTCCCAGTCGCGGATCGGACCCGCGGTTTCCTTCAGCTGCATCTGCCCGGCCTGATGAGCACAGCAGCGTTCGGAAAACTATATTGAGGCCCCGTGCGTCTGGCAGTGTAATAGCGATGCTGCTCCATCTACTGTTCCAATTTTCATCATATATTTTATCGAAGTACTTATGGTGAATATGTTTACTATGCTGAATATATTTATTATGTTCCCAGGGTCCTACGCGTTCCCTAATTCAGAGCCGCCATCGGCGCTAAATTTTGTTAGGGTAATTACCAACCTCCATCAGACCAGAGTGACGTACACGTTGAAGAGACACGCTATATATGACGGGTACATGCCAGGGGGTATATAGTCTATTATAGACCTGGGTAGCGTGGTCCATACTTTGATGAGAATTTATTAGGAACGAAGAGTATAATGAAGTAGTAGGTTAGCCTGGCGTTGATCGGGTTTGATAGTTCACGCAATTTTTTAATCATGTTATACAGAATCCCGTAAATAATTTGAAGCGTATGACTTTTATTTAAATAAAATTCTTTTAAACCCATAGTTTACATAGATGATAAGCTGAGATATTAATCTCGTTACAAAACATAGAAAATGCTTTTTCGCGTCTTTCAAATTAAATTAAATGTACTAATTGCGAAATCAAATTTTAATTATTGATCCAATTCTCCCACTATGAACGAAATTTTGGGTTCGGTTATCCCATTACAATATTAGGGCTTTAAACACATTTCAAAATTGCGAAAGCAAAGATTATTTTTATTCAATGAGACATATAAACTATTGCCTCGCAGCTATGGGAAAGCATAAACTATTTAAATGAATAGATGTTCATCTTACTTGTCTCGTGCGTCAGTTTTGGTGCGCAAATAGCCAAGCAAACCAAATTGTATAAGGGGAACAAAGTCCAAATATATCTTCGTAAAAAGATCATTGAAACTTTGAATTATGTGAGTCAAAGATAAAAGAAATTACTAAGCTCATGCACCTAGAAACTCATCGAATCTATTTCAGACACTATATATTTTACAGCAAATAAGTAGGGAATCAGGTTGGAATAGAAGAGCGGATGTTGCATTTCAAAATTTCTGTAGCCCAGCACAGACAAAAAAACATAATAACTTGTAATTCATCAATGCTGATATTCACATCTCACAGCCTAAAAGACTAGGCAATTTTTTTAAAACTACCCCAAAAAAATATTATATTAATTTCTTGCATTTACCTGTTGAAGTAACCTGTTGCCCATACATCATAATGCCTCATGCATATGATTTATTTAAATTATTTCATTGTTGAATGATAATTAAGCTAAATATCATTGAAAATAAAGAGAACAGATAAGATAAGGTAAGGAAGCGATCTGGTAGACGTGGCGTGATGAAGACGACGAAGGTTGCGCCTCGTCAGCAATACTGACAAAGGCTGGGACGGACAAACAAAGATGGCGGTCGTGTTTGGGAAGCAGTAAAGTGTGGCCGACATCCGCAGTTTGCCAAGCCATTGTGCGGACCGGAGCGTCCGAGCTTTTCAAAAGCAGACGTCGTACGTGGAACAAAAATTAACGTCTCATTCGTGTCGCTTATTGCAGGCCATGTCTATTGTTGGCCTCGTGCTTGCAGTGTCGTGAGAGGAATTTTCCGACTCATTTATTGAAGTATCTTCATCATTATCATTCCGACTCATTTATTGAAGTATCTTCATCATTATCACCATAGAAAATCTGGACACTGTCTCATGTCTATTGTTGGCCTCGTGCTTGCAGTGTCGTGAGAGGAATTTTCCGACTCATTTATTGAAGTATCTTCATCATTATCACCATAGAAAATCTGGACACGGTCTGATGAAACCGTATTGATAGAAATAGCCTCTGACAAAAGATATTTATTTTATAATAGTCGGGAGATAGCACCGAATCTTGTTTTTTTGTCATTTACAATATAATGAATTTTGTATGTCCATTTGAATAGCAATTGGACATCAATTAACTGTTTATGCCTGCATGGAATCTCTCATTCTTTTCTATTCTTGTTCGTAATCTTGATCATATTACTATACAATTTTTCAAAGTTTTCCATGCTATTCATAATAAAAATAGAGAATCAATGAGCAGCTAACTAAGTTCGCTCACAAATCTTACTTGTTTATGTTTATGATCCGTGAGCTTATCTGATCACAGCTCGGCCTTATCAACGCTTGACATCAAGAAAATAAGGAAGTTTAATGGAGTTTCAAAGCGCTTCAAATTAAAACTAGGAGTTAATAATTCGAATTCACTGTTTAAATTCAATAATTGATGTTCATTTTAAGCGCTATAGCAAACGGTTCCATAAATATACTTGAATGCTGGTTTAATATCCGTAGACTTTTTATCAAAATGTGAACATTTCTCAATTAAATATTTTTTTACATTAATCAATGCGTTACGCAAGCAGTTAAACTTGTGAAGTGACCAGAGTTTCGTTCGCATTAAATGAATTATTTAATATTGCGTTAATGAATGAATTATTAGTTTGATTATTGAATATAAAAAATATTCAATGGATCGTTTGTATCCCGAAAGTTAATTCTGCAATATGCTAATGAAATATCTATCAAATCAATGTTCGAAGTCGCCATGCATTCAGAACAATAAATTGCTGGGCTAGCCATTGCGCTAATGAGATCACTGCTTGCCTGTCATAATAGGTATCATTAATCCCTCATTAATTACTGACTTGCACTAATTATCTGCTGGCATAATCAAGGGAGCTGCTGTCGCCGGGCAGCGTGCGTGCACTCCCCCTCCATGACAGCGAGGCACTGAGGCGAAGCAACAAAACTCGCGTCTTTTATAGCGAACACTTGTAAATTAATGAAGATGAGCACAAACTTTGGAAACAAATCAATATAAAATAAACTTGGATATACTGAATATATTGAATTATAAATGAAAGTACAGAAGAAGTCTTCTAAAATTCATTATTTACAATTTAAAAAAATATACGTATATATAATTCATGCGAAAACATACTTTACTTCCGGAAGACGCGGTTTTATGTCGGATTTTTCACTAATGCATCATGATAAGACGGCCCTGGTGATGCTGCTTTTTTAGTCTCATCAACAGTATTATTCTTACCAGAAGATTGGCTGGGTTAAACCCTGCACTCAGAACTGCGAATAAAACTTCGTCCAAGTAGAAATACACTTTTTTCCTCTTGTGTGGGTCATCTTAACCTGGCAAAATAGCGATCAGTTTCACTTTTTCACTCTCTGCTCTTTAAATTCGTAGGAATATTCATCATTATTTGTATAATGTAACCTATTCATTTCCTTAAGTAAGTGTGAAGAAACGAGGCATTACAATGCGGAGAATTTCTAAGTTCGGCAGAAAAAAAGAAGTCGTCGAATTATTTCAGCTCAAAAAAGACGCGGAATGGGGAAACAATTAACATGATATTATGTAGTTTCCTGGCCCTAAATATTTCCACTGACGTAAGAGGTCGTGAGTGTAAGAAAGAGTCATCATAGCCTGCGCCTGTGACGGGATTGAAAAATCGCGAAAAATATATTATAAAAAACATAAACGCGTAGCATGTTGACGCATTTGTTTCGTGTCAGCCAGAGTATTAGTTCTTGGGCTTTTCGCACTTACTAATGTGTTATTACTACATTTATTGTTACTACATGTATTATTAGAATTGGGTGTCTTGTAAAGTAAAAATGGGCGAATTTTTGTATTAATTCATGAACTTCTTTCTCTTAGTAAACTTGTTCTATTAATTCCACCACGTATTAGTACTTTGGTTTCTTGAACTTCTCATTCGCCTTGTCAGTATCTAGGCACTTGGACGCCTTGGTATTTATGTCGTCCATTTCTACTCATTTCGAAGTTAAGATAATCTGGATGGAATTTCATATTAATTATGTTATATTACATTTCTTGATGGAATACTATAAACGACTATCGAAAGAGTCTTAAATCCTGAATTCTGGATATTTTTATTTTATTTCTGATTGCTTTTAGTGCAGTATTGCGTTGTTTTTTGCTGCATCAAAGCTGTGCCATGACAGATGTTGCAAGGTGGACATGATGGTGAAAACATTGATGGTGCCCGAGCAACACGTACAGTTTTAATAAAAATAAATTTGAACGTAGGATGTAGAAAGAGTGAGTAATGACCAGTGTGCCATATATAGTGGAGGGATTATGTATATATTAATTAAATAAAATGCCAGCGGCACGGCATAATGAGTGTTTTAATTGCGATAGGTAAACAATTAATAAATATTTAATGTACAGGCTAAAATGAAAATAATTGTACATTGAATGTCGATTAAAATAAATATATGAATATTAACGTTTCTTCTTGAAGATCACACAATATATCAATATGTATAATGCAGCAATTTGAGCACATAAATGAATGGTTATTGGACGATCGTTAACATTTTCATCCTTTCCCATTTTTCGCAGTGAACTAATTTTATTTCAAGTAACAATTTCTCGATTGTATATTGAATTTCAGATGCCGGGTATCACATTCAATAATTTTAACACAAAGAAAACTATCATTCTCGTGACACAATCTTACAAAATTAGCAATCTTATATTATTAGCAATGTTATATTCATATTATAATACTTCGAAGTATTTTACTTTTAACTATATATATTGTATAATTTTAGGAATATACGAAACTTTCATATTTTAATTTTTCAGAATTTCCATATATTTTTTGAAAAATTTTCGTACATTCTTAAATTTTCGAGAAGAGAAATGCACAAGGACACTAAATAAAATATCTTAAAAAGAACTCACAATTACGTAGAGTGTTGGCGCTGGTGTGTCGCCATCCATCGGTTCCGGTGGCGGATTATTAATCGAGGAAGTCGGGGGAAAAACTGATCAGTGATTCGCGTGATTGATGACAAAATAGGTGTGGCGAACGAATTACCAGTGATTGGCAGCCACAAAGAGCCAATCAGGAAAACACGAGCGTCTAGGAACACGAGCGTCTAGGAACACGTGCGTCTAGGAACACGTGCGTCTAGGAACACGAGCGTCTAGGAACACGAGCGTCTATAGGAACACGAGCGTCTAGGAATACGAACGTCTGGGAACACGTGCGTCTAGGAACACGTGCTTCTAGGAACACGTGCGTCTAGGAACACGTGCGTCTAGGAACACGTGCGTCTAGGAACACGTGCGTCTAGGAACACGTGCGTCTAGGAACACGAGCGTCTAGGAACACGTGCGTCTAGGAACACGTGCGTCTAGGAATACGAACGTCTAGGAACACGTGCGTCTAGGAACACGTGCGTCTAGGAATGCGTCTAGGAACACGAGCGTCTAGGAACACGTGCGTCTAGGAACACGAATTAAAGTTGTCCAGCTTATTCCGTGGCCTTGATGCTCAAAGCCACGAAAGTAACAAGTCTTCTATGAACCTTTGCCACAATCAAACTATATTGAAATATCATTACGGACTTAAGCCCTAAAATTGTATTTTATCATCAATCATATTATTAAACGAACAAATTAAGATTATATATTATATTTATAGAAACAATATTATGATCAACGTCTGCCAGATACATTCGCGTGCATTTATCATCTTATGAAAAATAAAATTAATCGGAATTTCAATCCAAAATAGCATTCGTTATCACACAAACTGTATTTTACACTCACATTCATCACAGCTCCGTCCCAATTCCCTAAATATTCCTGTAGATAAGAAGCGTCAAGTTTATTCTCCTTACAAGACTTCGATTCCAATCACGATTCCTATTGGCTTACTTCTGAACTCCATTCAAGTTTGTATAGGAAATAAGATCCGAATGCCAGCGGGGCTCAAAGTTTTGGGTTCAAGTTTAGGGAATAATGTTTTTTATGTGTTTTTGTTTTCATTTAGCTTTTTTGAAGAATTGATTACCATGAGTTAGAGGAAATTAATATTTTAAATTAAAATTTTGCGATTAAATCACTTCATAAACGCACATAAAATATTGTTATTAGGAATAAGGACGCTAATTGAACTCATGAATTTACACTGAGAAAAATCAATGGATCATATTGTCCAAATATTGACACACTTTCTTATCTCTGCAGCACGAGCAGAGAACGGACGCAACCCAGATACTCGTCTTTTTACTGTGCCAAACTAGGTCAGGATGTTACACACAATTGTAAAAAAATCATTCGGAAGCAACACGAACTGCCTTCTTGAGCCAAAAACTTCCAATTTATAATCTATTTAAATTTTATCAAAATAAAATAGCAGAGACGACTTGAGGAATTCCTAGCTCTCAAATTTCGACTGCAATAATTTCCGAAGACCACCTAGTTCAAGTGAAAATTTTTCTACGATTTAACTTACTTACATAACCATAAATAACGAATAAATTAATCACCAATAAGTTAAGCTTAAACTATAATGTCGGAGATTTTGAATTCTGTTCATTATAATTCAAAAACTAACCAATAAATAAGGAATAAATAAATCACCAATAAGTTAGGCGCAAACGATAATGACGGAGATTAGGAAATCTGATCATTATAAATCAAAAACTAAATCTCCGTTCACCGTAATAAAGTTACACGATGAAGGTTATTCAGAAATTTAAATCTCGTAGGACATTTTTTTCCACTCCACGTCCAGCGTCGATGGCGGCGTAGAGAGACGTTCGATCAGATGCCTTCATCAGCTGCGATGTGGTGATGGGGGCGAGAGTGGCGGGGATGTGGTGATGGGTACAGTGAGTGTCAAGGAAACTAAAAACTAGAAAATTCTTACTTCAAATCTTCAAAATTTTAGAAAAGGATTCCTTGATAACTCTCTTATGAACTAGTATATAGAAATTTTGAATTCAATAACAACATTTAAATTACGTTAATCGTTAAAAATTGATAATTCTGATTAATTAAAACATTAATTTTAAGAGACAAACATCAAAGATTCAAAACTTAACATAAGAAAAGAAAAAACTCTATCGGAGTCATCTAGCGCGCTGCCTGGCTGTGTTCCGAGTCATTGGGCTCGACTGTTAATTTCCTAAGGCGTTTTGCTGGCGAGTCGTGAAATAAAACAAGCATGTTTTTTGTTGCAGTATTGCTACCGAGACTACAGTTAATACTACACTGTTTTCTGTTGACATTTTTTTAGGATAAAAAGAAACCCTGTTCACTGCCCTGACTAATTGCTTGGAAAACTGACCCGGCTTTTATGGTCTCAAAAATATAATGTAAAGCTCGTAAGAATCTGCGCTCGATTTACCGTCGTTGACTGCGGGTCACAGAAACTTGTACTAACTTATCCTTCAGTTCTTATTTTTACAGGCCAATAATTTTATGGAGTTTTGAGATAAACGATGCTAGGGACAAAAGGACAGAAGATGTTAAATCCCAAAACTTTATGGCGGTCGAGGTCAAACTTCTAAGAAGTAAGTGATTGTTTCGTTTATGATTTCAGGGCCGTTGCAAAGTGGGGGAAAAAAAGGAGAAAAAAATTTACATTATATGGGATTTATTATTGGGAAATTTTTCTGAAAACAGGGAAATTCTCCTTTAATGTTAAACAATAAGTTATAAAATTTCGCGGCCCTTTTGCCACGTCGCATCGTTGCGGAAGAAATTCTGCATTTATTCCACAATTTCGTCTTTGCACTAAAATTTTTGAAATCTGAACCTCGCCAAGGAAAAAATTCCGTTCGTATGTGGGTAAATAATTTTTTCTACAATTGGTCACTTCGGTCGTTTGAAATTTTAAAATTACTTCTTTTAAATAAAATAAAATTTCGCCATAAAATTACTTGCTTGAAACAGAAATTTTTGTGCACAGTCAACTACGTTTCAATTTAATTTATTCATTGTAAATAACCAATCAATAATAACTAAAAAACGAATAATTTCTGTCAACCAACAGTATAATACATTAAATAATAGTCTAATTGAAATTGATTTGTGTTCAGGATGAATCGATATTGTTAATCGTGGATCTCAAGAAAATAATTTTAAACAAAATTACTAATGAATATTAATATATTGATAGAAAATCTATTTATTGCGGCCGAGTAGCGATTTACCAGGAATTGCCTGATAAGCTCAAACATTTGCCACTGTCATTCGCAGAATAAGATGAACATTTTCAAGTACGAGGAAGATATCATTTAATATTTTCAGAAATTTCACTGCAATTTCTTTTCAATTTGGCCACTAATTGATCTCTGTCAGTGCAAAAAAGTATGGTATATATGAATTTATTAAAAACGCTTATAAAAGATGAAATAAAAATGCATTGCATGCAAGACCTAAAAATGTTCGAGCGAGTTATATTAAAATTAAAAAAACTTCAAATGCAAAACAAGCAAATTCACCAACGCTTCGTGTGCACTTCGATTTTTACACTTCGGTAAAAATTGTATCATAATAATAATAGTAATAATATTTAAACTGTTAATTAGTAGTTTACTATGTCATAATATTTATAACGTGTGAACTTTATCATTGAGTGGGAAAACTGGGGCCGGATTATCAAAACTTCGTAACTTTTTGTACTTACGATAAAAGAGTTCTGTGGTACGTAAATACACCCTAATTTTGGCATTATCAAAACTTTCGTACGCAAGTCTTGGCTAAAAGCCTAAATTTTCTTCCCGCGCAAATTTTTCCCGCGAAAATGTCTGAACACCTGATGCTTAAATCTGCGTGACTGATTGATTATTTATTTAACAACCATATTGCGAAAGAATCGAATAAAATCAATTATTTATAATTATAATATGAAACATGTCATAAAAATTCTCGTTCTGTAGTTACTCGGATATGCAAATCCAAGTTGCCAACGGGCAAAACGATAATATTTATTCATATGAAAATTACGCTAATAAAACTAAAAAAATTATAATTATAACGTCCATATAATTAACTATTAATTTGATAATTAGAAAATTAAATTTCTCGAAAACTCTCATGACTGATTAATGCCAATTAAACATTCCAATTAAATAATTAGGATGCGGAAACAAGCTCGGAAAAATCCGTCTCCGAGTCGGCGCTTCTCTAATTAAATATCTTTAATTTTATTAAGTTAACGAATTAATTCAAAATCGAAATTTCAATTTTTAAATTAAAATAGAAAGAACACGGCACAATTCCAGTTTTTTAATTTGATCGTCGAATTCCCGAGTTTAGAAACAGTTTTGCCAATAAAAAACCGATGTAAGTAATACACACAGCACCACAAGCCCTGATCCTGGTGCCAACGGTAGCATTCCGGGCAAACTTTGTCTTGATTATTCCCGATACTGGGAACTTTGTAACCCAAACTGGACAAGTACTATTAAAGTTTCCTCGTAATCAAGTTTAGTCTTTAGCATCCAAAGATCTCGTTTAAATGTGAAAACTGGCAACTTTGCTCAAACGAGCGTCGTTTTTTCCTTCAAGAAGCGGGCCTTTGCTGTACATTGCGCGGTTATAGCATTGCTTGTTATATTAAATTGAATTGATCTTCTGAAATAAAAATTTTATAAATAAAGCGAAGAAATTTGTCAATATAGGCAGGAAAGTATAGTTTTCCCTGCCTAGAAATAAACTGTTATTGGGATCTATTCAATAAATAAGCAAACAAATCTTGGTTTCCCCAAACTTTTAATAAATAACTATAATAATAAACAAATGACAGACACGAGAATACAAATGAATAAACCGTGTATTTCCTTAGCACATCTTCTAACTCCGGCCTCAGGTTTCGGAGCCTTTCTCTGTGGTGGGATTCCTATACATTAATGACGAAAAACAAAGCGCATCTAAACGAGGTCACGTCTAAGGTGAATCAAAACGCTAAACGATAAATTTCAAGAGTCCTTTGCAATCCCTCACACTGTTTTTAATTTAGGATATCATTCAGAATGTTTGCTCAATTTAGAAGTTTATTGAGATCGCAAAACTTTCTAATAAAAATTGAAGATCCACGGTTATATTTAACTGCGGAAAGTATTTTCAATAATATTTTTAGGCAGGAAAACATTTTTTCACATCACAAATCATAATGGAATGGAATTTTTTCACAAATGTGTGAATTTTATGAATCTTAGATAAACTGGAATAATTTTCCTTAAAATTGATAAATTTTGTTCTAAATAGCGGGAAAAACTTGGACTGCTTTACTCTGCACGATGCAAATTTAAATCAATCAGACCGCAGAACTATGCAAATACATGCATAATATTTTAATATCGGGTAAATCCTCCATTAAACGTCCAAGTAAATCGGAATCAATGATTAAGAATCCCGTTAAGCGGATCATTATTCATATCACCACAAAAAAAAAACAATGCTGTCAGCAATACATTTTTATTAGAGTATTTGGATGAAAAAAATACCTGAAATAAAAAAAATTACTTTGATTGCACATAAGCAATCAAAAATGAGATTGCTGCAAAATTATACTCAGAAAAATAAGCGGGCAATATTGTCCGTAAAGTGAAACACTTCCTTACCCACAGTACGAGCAGAGAGTCTTCGTAACTATGATACGCCCTATTCTACCGTCCTAACTGGGTCAGGATGATGCACACAACGCCAAGAAGTGCCTTTATGGACAATGTTTCATTAATTTCCCTGAATGCTTCTTGCTTCATGTGACTGTCGACAATAACTCTGCAACTGACAGGAAAAAATTTTTCTTGATTACATTTTCAATCAAGTTTCATTCCAAAAGTTTATGGCAAAGCTCAATAATTCCTAGGATTTAAATTAATTTATTCTGTATAAACTTAATGCAAGTGTTATATAGAACCAATGCTCCGATATTCATATTGTCAGCAGAAAATATCTTAAAAAATTTTAAATCCTAAGCAAACATGGACTGCAACGCCATCAATGTTTCGACTGAGTCTTGATACAACGGCATCACCGACGCATCCTGCCGTATATGGCATGAAATTTTGCTTGCCTTAACTCCTGTTGAACGCGCTGCTCGGGAACGAAGCTTGAAAAACCTTTGAAGCGTCGCGCGGATTGTGATACCACCGAAACCTGCGTGCAATGTTATTTAAAGCTTCTAATAAAGCTCACTTATGCAGGAATAACGCTTCTGTGGGAAGAATTTTTTGAATTTGAATTGAACCTCATTTGAATTTCCAGCGATTGAACCTCATTACTGATGTTTTAATATGAATTTGGGTAAGTCTCTGAACGAAGTCTATCATCATGCCTGTAAAGTAGTGGATATATGAAAAAAAACTGTTCTTCGTTACCTTTATAAGTTATTTTAATCAATCTGAATACTGGGAATAGTTTAAATGTGCACGAAGAAGTAGGTGGTAATAATGACATGCAAAGAACAAAGTCTCTTCAATCCTTTTTTCATCATTGTAGCCTCGACGATAAAAGATGCTACCGCAATCTATCACTGATCGACGCCGACGTTCCCCCTCGCGCCGAACAGGCACAGAATATTCCGCTTCAATCTGCAGTAAGAGCCCAGACAGATGAAGCCAGTGTATAAGCTGCCATTCCATCCATCATTTACTTGCTATATCATCCCTGCATATCATTTACTTGCTTTGGTATCCCAGTCTAACCCGTCACGATACACACAAAATAAACTTCATCACTTATATGGCGTCTGATGTGCGATAGAAAACCCGCACGTTATTTTGCCGTTTACTGCAGCTAAATCATTCTAATGTAAATAATTGTGAATTACGAAATCATTTCTTTGTAAATTTATTCCATTTCTAATATACTGGATCCTGTTTATTTTGTCTGGTCTATCGTAAATCAATTACTTCATGATACCTACCGAGCAGTAGGTGGTTACAGTCAAAACAACGTTTGGCATTAAAAAATTTCTAACGCCGATTAAAGCCATAACTATTTTAAGTTTTTTAATGGACAAAAAATTTCGTTTCATATTTTCCTTGAGTCCTAATCGCATCGCTCACTACGTGCTCGAAAGCTTTTTTACATCGTTTACTTTTTTTACATCGAGCTTGTTTATCTGCGTTTGTTTACATTATTACATCACGTATTTTTGCTTTCTGAGATAAAAATACAATGATTTTCCCCGTATATTTTTTTATTCAACTATTTACTGACCATTTACCAGTTATTGGTATGAATAGCATTGCGACGGTTAATGCAAAATATTACATAAAATTCATGTACTTATAATTATTTAATTCATTTTTTTCTATGCTTTCTTTTTACTTCTTCTTACTTACTTTTCTGGAGCACTTCTTTGCATATTTCATGACATAATGCACGCATTTAATATTTTTCCCATTAGTTTCATTTATGTTCCTTCAGTTGGAGTCCTTGTTTTTTGGTTCATTCTTCATTGGGGTCTCAACTTAAATTCGTACAGTCCCCCTTCAAAAAAGTTATAAAAGTTACTAATAAACTTATTTCATAATATATTTTAACTAGCAAGCTAAAATACAGTTAACTAGAAATCATTGGAGATAAGTTTGAAAATAAAATTTATATTTTTGAGAGTATTAGTAATTTAAAAATTTCTATTTAATATTTTGCTTGATAGTTAAACTGATATTGCTTACAGAGCAGGCGTAATAAGTCAAATTAATTGGCTGAACGACGCTGGAGGCAGAAACTAAAGCTCTTCCTTTCGTTACTGGCAGCGATATTTGGCTACCTAAACCACTAGTAAAAAGTCTGCATCACCAATTTCGAGTGGCTTGGAATACTTACTCGCTTTTTTTGTATTTCATTTTCAATTATTTTTTATAAAGAAAGTGTGCATACTTCTACTCAATCTGACCGAAGACAGTTCTAAAGAGGTCTGAATCTTTATGAAACGACTCAAAATTTTTTTACCTCTATTCAAACTACGTAAGAATCAATGGTTACAACATTCTTTTCGTATCCATTCAACATAACTGGATCCTACAGCTAAGACACCTTAAGCCATCAGTTGTGATAACTTTAAATTGAAAGAAACTAAATCATCAGCTGTGAAAAATTTAAATTGAAAGACACCAAAATATCAGCTGTGAAATTTTTAAATAGAAAGACACCAAAAAATCAACTGTGAAAACTTCAAATTGAAAGACACCAAACTATCAGCTCTGAAAACGTTAAATTGAAAGACACCAAAACTTCAGTTGTGAAAAATTTAAAGTAAAAGACTCCAAAACATCGGCAGTGATAGCTTTAAATTGAAAGACACCAAAATATCAGCTGTGAAATTTTTAAATAGAAAGACACCAAAAAATCAGCTGTGAAAACTTGAAATTGAAAGACACCAAAACATCAGCTCTGAAAACGTTAAATTGAAAGATACCAAAACTTCAGCTGTAAAAAATTTAAAGTGAAAGACTCCAAAACATCGGCAGTGAAAACTTTAAATTGAAAGACAACAAAACATCAGCTGTGATAAATATAAATTGAAAGACACCAAAACATAAGCTGTGATAAATTAAACGACAAGCATTGATTCCTATGATCCAGAATATCCTGGCTTGCTAGAGCCGGAGCCAACAGAGCGGAAAAAAACCCTCGCCAGTTCTGACCGAGGATCGCTCACGTGTATTCGATCGTGTCACATCCAATCAGCTTCGTCGATTCGGATTCCGATGCGCCAGCCATGGTGCGTCTTCCAGAATAACGGCAGATTAACGGCAAAAATAACGGCCGAATAACGGCAGAACAACGAAAGGCTTTAGACTTGCACACGAGGTGGTCATCTGCAGAGCAGCATCAAATACCGCTTTTTTTGGCCCAAGAAATATTGCTCCCGTGGGCCAAAAAATGCTGTGTTTTATTTGTGCCAAGTACTGCGGCTAAGAAAAATAGATTCGTAATACCTGAACTTGTAGCCTTTGTAGGCGCACAAAGGATATTATTTTATCTAAAGTAAAATAGGCTCCTGAGTCACGTAAATTTCACTCTTTGCACCGTCGCAATTACGGCTTCTGGATGTATTGCTTTGAAGTTTCAAAAAGAATGTTTTTTCGGCGTCTAAGAAAATGTATCTGTTTTTCCAAGAATTAGGTCTTTTTTATCGTCCAAAATACGTAAGTTATTAAAGTGCATCAATTCTAGATCTAGTTTTCAGATTCTAGCTGACTTCTCATCAGTGATTGGCTGAGGAATTACGAACTCGTAATGTATTTTGATAGTACGGACCTTGTGCTTGAGTTCAGCCAGGCGTGACTAGCACCGCTGCTACAAGGATAAAGGCCCTTTAACTCACGGGGGGCATTGGGCCTGCAGACCACATGAACATTTGTCGAAAATAGTATAGTTTTGAGGTTCTCGTTAAAAGTTACATTTAAGCTTTCATAAGAGTCCGCTAATAACCTAAACTAAAACTAGACTTAAAACTATAATTTTCGCTCTAAAAATAAATTTCAGTCCCGAGTTGAATTTAAACTATAATAATTACCTGGCACCACCTTAGCGATTTTGAGGTATTAGAGACTTGCAGTTTCGGGATTCCCTTTGAATGGAACTCAGCCGACTGCACCAGCTTCTGTCTTTTATGAAACGTAAGTCCTCGGTACCACTTAGTCGTGCGGGTGTGTGCCAGACAGTTTCAGAGACTGACATAGCTAACTCTGCCCTCTGACCTCAAACTAAAATAAAGGTGTTGCCAATATTAAATTTAAATAATTATATAATAGATATTTAATTTTAATAATTACACCTTAATGGATATTTAATGGATAATAGGCGAAATTTAATATATTACATGCTGGCATGCTATTTCTTTGTTAATTGATAAATGGGCTGTGCCCTTAATATTACTAAATGATAGTTGACCTAAAAATATATTAATTGATGAATTGATAATTTAATAGATATATTTAATATATATGGAGAAATTAAATAGATGATAAATTTGATAAATATGATAGATCTATGTACATATACTGTTACCATTAATGATATTTATGATTTTAAATTTATTTCCATATTTTTTGTGGCAGCACTGAACGAAAATGCTGGGGGCAAATGGCTGCAGATCTGGCACGTCACGCTTTGGTGGGGAACTTCCTTGACCCTATCCGTTCTCGCAGCCCGGCCAATCTTCATATGCCTATGCAATAATATACGTTGCAATTAACTTAATTAATAAAGAAAAGAAAAATTTAGGAAACTTAACTTTGTTTCACTGCCATCTCTAGCCCCCACGCGCTTAGTTTTCGTTAACATTGGCCCTGTAGGCCCACGGGGACATGGGCCCGGGATCTCACTTGGACATTGGGCCCTTCAGCTCACAGTGACCTAAGTAGGTCTGGAGCCCAAGGAGGCATTGGGCCCTGTAGTTCCCGGGACGTGGGGTCAGGAAGTGCACATGAGGGCCCTGCATGGCCGAAACTTATGAGGGTTTCTGTCCTTCAAGCGGCTCCTGATGGCAGCGTTTTACAGCGGAATGTCTGACGCGAATCAATTTCAAATTATAGTAATTTGAGTAATAATATATTCACAACTAATAAAATTCATCATGAACCTTTTTTCAAAGGTTCCCATCACCTAAAAAATAATATTTGTTTCCTCTGTGAATTTCTAGTTGTTTTGCTCAAAATGAAGTTTAGCAAAGATTCTGGGCTTCAGTTCCTGGCCCTGCCAAACTTTTATCATGAAGAAAACAAATGCATTTAACAGGAAACTGCACTTATTGTTCCCAGTCCCAGGGGCCAGGGGTTCAATGTTTTCTCAGGCAATGGTATGAGCAACTTTTTTTTAATAAAAGCCAGGATACTCAGCGGATAAAATGTGTAAATTTTGAAAACATTAAATCTGTAAACGTAAAATTAAAAACATAACTACAGCTTAACGACTTATTTCGTGCCGTCGTGCAAATTTAGAGCGCCACATCTCTCTCTTTTTGGAGGCTTTTTTTGCAGTAGCGCAGTTCGTTGACAAAACTATTGCTCGTTAGTTGACATTTACTCCGAGTCTGTTGACAGAGGCTGGAACATAGACTCCAACCCCACGAATATGTGGTCGAGAATTTGGTTGGCTGGCTTGACAAACTCTTGCAACTTGGCTGGGGGGACTCTATTAATTTAGAATGAGCGATATTCTGCTCTTGCAACTTGGCTGGGGGGACTCTATTAATTTAGAATGAGCGATATTCTGCACCCGCGACTGGCCTGTGATGTTATACATGGCGACCATAGCCGCCAAATTCCGGCTGAGTCAGCGGAATTGCGTAGCAGTTATCGAAGGTCTTTAGGGAGTTTGGTCCTTTGCGCGAGCCTCGGTTCAGAAGTGCAGCTAACGTTGACCTGTGCTTGAACAAAACTAGGAACTGGAGAATGAGTTAAAAATTTGCTGCCTGTATTAAGTTTTGGAAACATTATTGTTGATAAATACGTTCTTTAGTGACGCTGATATCATATTTGTTTACAGAATTATCAATAAGATTTTTCTATAAAAGATTATGCCTTCTTTGCCCAACATTATTCTCTTCTTGTATTTTGCAGTTTTACTAGTTTTTATTACAGATTTGAGTGCATTTTATTAAATTTAATTTAATTCACTATCATATGAAACAATTCATGTCCAGCTTACAAAGTTGATCACTTTCATCAAGTTCTATAAACATTTTGGCTAAAGTGAGAATTTTTCGGTAAACGAAACAATGCAGACGAGCCAGAATGCACGCTGGGCAAAATACATGCCAATTTTTTAAGCCAGGATATAAATTTTCTAGACATTTATATTCATTAATGTCTGTCAAGACATCGCAGCGAAGCGTGGGCCACTCGGCAATATTTAGCCTACGCCTTAAAATTTGGCCCCCGAAACTGAAATTTTGTCCTGGGATGGAGCACGAGGGTCGAGCAGCGATTATGAGGCCCAGCAGACGCGATGGCTCGAGTGTTGAGGGAGCTGAGGGGAGTCTCGTGAAGTGCCATGGAGGAAGAGGGTCTCAAGCGCCCAGGGGCTGCCCATAACAAACATTCCCACTTGTGGGATAAAGAGAAAAACTTGCGTCGAAAGAGAAAAAAGGGAAGTCGCGTGGGCGTGATATTAGAGTGAGGGTAAAGCGTTGGTGTGATGTTTGATTGCGAGAGGACGTTCCAAGGATGCAATATTAGAGTGAGGGCAAAGCATTCGTATGATGTTTGAACGTCAGTTGAAATATGGGAATGAAGATTTTATTTGAAGCAACAATAAACGTGCAATGGAGAACGATTTAAAATTCAAAGCAGCGATGAACGAAAGGACGAGTTTAGTAGATTTGGTTGCCATTTGGCGCCCTGAAAATTGTATAGGACTCTCGTGTGAAAATAAGGAAAGGATGAAAATCACTTCCTTCAACATCATATCATGTATATTATATTGAGATAGAACGATTAAGCAACTTTATAAAGCTTAGCTACTTGATTTTCGTAAAAACCTAGTAAAACATATTTTTAGAATGTAATATTTATATGCGTGCTGGAACGTGATACTGCAATTATAATTCGTATATAATGGATTAAATAAATAACTGAAAGTTAACTAGTTAACAGTTAAATGAAAAAATTGTTTGCGTACCTGAAAAATGTTATTGACACGTTTTATTGATGCCGGAACTCGTTCTTGTCACGTTTTATTGAGGTTATTTCCGTGATTTATTCGCCCTATTCAGGAACTTCATCCTGAAGGTCACGCGTGCCTCATTTCTTATCGCTGGAAAGTTTGCGATCTTTTGACATCGCTTTTAAGACGAGGTTCGTTGCTGGAACTTTTGCCTGATGTGGATGGATCTGGGGTCGAGTTCCTTGCTAAACTTTCTTCGAACTTCTGGGTTGAAAATTTTTTTAAAGTGGATGACTTACTTGAAATACTTGGAATTTTGCCTGGGTACTTGATGCTAGATGTTTCCTTCTACCTGTGAACGAAAAAAAATGAAAAAATTCTGAATTAAGGAGTCTGACAGACTAGGGGCGACGAAAGTTATGTTTCTGTATTCGTTCCATTATCGTTCCGTTTCCGAGCTTTTTCTTGCTCTTAAAATTTTTTAATTATTCGAAACTTACTTCAAACAATACTTGCTATAGAAACTTTTTTTATATACAATTTGTTGCGTTATATCTTTAATGTTATACATGTTCGCCTACCTCGTCTTTAAAATATTTTTTACAGCTTTTTTGAAGGTTTCTATGCAATGTTGCTTCATTTTGTCCAATTTTTTTAGGTACACATATACATCAATATATCTATATAATATTCTATTCCAATATTAATTTTATGTTGCATTATTAATATTATTTAATATACAGTATATAATATCTTCATCAATACAATATATCTAACACAATGTCTTCAATTGTAGTGAATATTTCACCAAATAGCCGGCAATTCAATTGGATATGTCTGGCACAATATATGAGCAATGTTAGAGAATGTCAAACACAATTTTTACACCTTTACAAATCCATTAGTATAACAAATCCATTAGTATGTCTTGCCTCAATATGGTGGGGTTGTCGAAAATTACGACTAAATCCATTAGCGACTCGATACACAACCTTCAGAAGCGACGCATTACGCAGCCTTCAGCAGCGATGCATTACGCAGCCTTCAGAAGCGACGCGTTACACAGCCTTCAGAAGCGACGCATTACGCAGCCTTCAGCAGCGACGCATTACACAGCCTTCAGAAGCGACGCATTACACAGCCTTCAGAAGCGACGCATTACGCAGCCTTCAGAAGCGACGCATTACACAGCCTTCAGAAGCGACGCATTACACAGCCTTCAGAAGCGACGCATTACACAGCCTTCAGAAGCGACGCATTACACAGCCTTCAGAAGCGACGCATTACATAGCCTTCAGAAGCGACGCATTACACAGCCTTCTGAAGCGATGCATTACACAGCCTTCAGAAGCGACGCATTACACAGCCTTTAGCAGCGACGTATTTTACAGCCTTCAGAAGTTCCGGTCTAAAATTTAGGAGAAATGATTGTTGAATTGGGAAGTTTGTCGTTTCAAATTTCGCTTCAGCGAAATGTTCCGATCGTTTAAAGCTGCGTTATGAAGAATTTAAAAGTTATGATTCCACTTTAAGATACTTTGACTATTTCATTTTATCAGGTTTATCACACTTATGATTTGAATTAACAAAATATAAACTGGTGTTATTTGGCCAGGTTCGCCACGGTTAAGATTTGAATTTAAGGTATAGAAAATTCTAAATTTTATATGCTAGCAACGTCACGGTTATGATTTGAATTTAATATATTGAAACTATTTTATATTAACAGCCCAGAGTCGTGACGCGAAGCAAGATTGGCTCCTTATTAACCTCTTAAAATGAAGTGAAGGTTCGCTCACGTGATGGAAGCGTGACAGGCGACAGAGAGATAATTAGATGCTCGAGGTCAACGGGATGGAAATAGCGCCGGTCACGGCCCTTTGACCGTGCCATGTTAAATTATTTGATGATATAATATATGCTAAACTATCTCTGCTTCTTTACGCTATCCACGCCGCTAGTGCTGTTCATAGACATCAGCAAAGTAGAAGACGTGTTGTTCCTATGACATGAGAAACATTCGTTCGTGCTACACCCATCATGCAATGTTTTATGGACCGTACTAACGTGATCAGAGTTTTTAAGAGTCAGGTACTGAGATCCTATCATGAAAAGTTTTAAAATATAGTTTGTTTTTTTGTTATAATTTCGGCGTTGTGGTCACTTCAGTTTGGCATTTCAACATGAAGTTTTTATTCATTATGATACAATCAACTTTGAATGTAATAAACATCTCAAAAAACATGATTAAGCAACGAATAAAGTAGCTTTTCTTCTTGCGATAGTGTCGCAAGTGTTCTAGTGAAGGAAGATGTACGGGTAGACAAGTTTGTTCCTAGCCTTTAATTCCTTTATCATGTTTTCCTAAGCCTTCCTTGTAGTGCAGTTGTATGAATCGTCCGCCAAATTTTCCATCCCATCTCTCTATCCCTGTCGAAAACAACTCAATGTATCCTTTTAATGACAAGGTCTATCTCGCAAGTAATGTAACACCGCGAACTTTTTCAATGGCTAGAATGGCGATGTCTGGGCAAATTTTGGACGAGAAATTGCACCATTCCAGAGATTTAAGAAGCAATTTTAACAACGTAGCTCTGCAGGAGATTCGAGTGGCAGCTGTTTAGTGAAAGAGACTCTTACTTTCAGTTGAGTTAGACTTTTTCATTGGAGTATCTGATACGGTACTTGAACTGAATTCAACTCTAGAGCTTATTCAAGGCTAATTAAAGAGTTAAAGTTCCTTATAACAGGGATTTTTAGTTGTTATTGGGGCTCAATTGAGGTGATTTTTGGGTGTATCTCCTGTCTGTCTATGAAGTAAAATAGAAGCATTATAGTTGGACAAATTTCAGCCACATTTCTTTCTATGTTATGTGAAATATTCAGTTTATATTGGCTTTAATCTTACGAATGGTAATTTGAACTCCGGTGAAGAATTCTCTAAGGTTACATAATATGTACGATTCAAAGTTTCTTTAATTTTTTATTTGCGTTATTCTGATTGTCTCTCCAACAATCTTTGCTAAGAATCCAAATAACTTTGTGAGTATGAGATCTGTATGACAAAGCAGAACGAAGATCGGATTTTTCAATTATATGGCGAAGCAAAATTAAATTCGGAGCGAATTAATGAGCAACTTTTTTCCATCCTTGATGTCTCTAACCTTGTTTGAGACATCAAGGAAAAAATAGCTCATTCCGAAAGAAATCAATGCGTCTGTCTGCTGTCAATCCTCGCGCTGTAATTATTAGATTGAAGAAGGGTTTGGTAGCTGGCAGCAAGCGTCCTATATCGCCTCTGCCAACCGGATTACTGATTCTTATTAATCCGCTCAGGGCTGATCGGACTTCCATTTAAAATTGTTTCGATTCTGAGAGGTTCTGCTGGCTTAATGAAGTTTAGAATGGATTTATTGCACGACAACTGATATATGATGGATTTCTTCCTGATATTTGATAAAAATATTTTACTTTTGCTGTCGGTGCTTTCAGAAGCAATTAGAAATAAATATAATTATATCATTGCTGAACTTTCCTCCAAATCTCATAGCGATAAATTATTTTTAATTCTCCGATTAGAAGTCACTGACGATTTCTTGCGTGCCAAGGTTACATTAAAATAGTTATTTATATTATTTATATTTCAGAAACGACTGAACAGACAGTCGTGAAATATGAACAAAATTTTTGACATAGGAAAATGAATAAATTACTGGGTTGGTTGATGTTTCAGGTTTAATTATATAAGTTATTTATATTATTCCTATTTGAAAACCGACTGAACGGACACTCGTGAAATTCAAACAGCATTTTTTTTTCTGTTGTAAAATGAATAAATTTCTTGGTTGGGGACAAGTTTTAAGTTTAATTTAAGAAATTATTTTGATTATTCATATGTCAGAGGCAGCAGAGTGTAGCGAGGCAGCTGAGTGTAGCGAGGCAGCTGAGTGCAACGAGGCAGCTGAGTGTAGCGAGGCAGCTGAGTGTAGCGAGGCAGCTGAGTAGCTTAGTCAAGGCCGTGACTCATCGACCTGCCGGTGAACAAACACCGCTGAACATGAAGCAGCACGGCAGCGTCTTATTAGTGTATTGAATTATGTTCCGTTACCGGACAGGCAAGTAACTTAATTTAAATAATTAATTGTTAAGTATTTAATTAAGTAATTAAATAAGTTATCTAATTAATTTAGGTGACACGGTAACTTAATTTGTTTGTGACACATTCAGTGAGCGAACATTGATTTGCCTAATTTTAATTCGCATGTTATACATTGCGTACGTAAACACTTAATTCTGTTAACTTCTGCGTGTAATACATTCCGTAAGTCAGCGTGTTGACGTTATCTCGCTTGATATAAATGTTTAGATTATAGCTTAAGATGCACGTTTCGCTGAAAAAAATTTAATAGATGTTCTGATATATGTTCTTTATCAATAAAAAATAGATGTTCTATACGCTGCGAGGTAGAAAAAAAATATAATAAATCAATAAGTTGCAATTACGATTTTCGGTAAAGCGACAGTTATGTACCCAAAAGAAATGAAGTTATGTCTAAAAAGGAAGCCGGGTAATATTATATATGTACAATTATTTTAGATTGCATATATATACACAACTAATTCAGCCTAATTCAGACTGCAGTCAACTTAAACTGCAGAATCCTTTCAGACATCGGACGTTGAATTAAACGTTCTTTGGTTGAATGAACGTTTAATTAAAGTTGTTTCGTTGATTCAACGTTGAATTAATATTTGCTTCGTTGATTCAACGTTGAATTTAACTTTTTTTGTTGATTCAACGCTGAATTTAACGTTTTTTTGTTGATTCAACTCTGAATTAATATTTGTATCGTTGATTCAACGTGAAATTTAACGTTTTTTCGTTGATTCAACGTTGAATTAAAGTGGTTCGTAGATTCAACGTTGAATTAAACGTTGTTCCAACGTCATTTGTCTAGTGAGAATGACTGGTACGTGATCTTACCTCATCAGCTTCAGGGAGATGATGATACGCGCCATGTTGACTGATGATGAAAGCCGTGAAATACGGCCTAGAAATATCGCTCGCCTCTCCTCTCTACTGCTAAGATACCTGCCTTTATTGCCTAGTTTCAATTAAGTAATCAAACAGTTCATGAAGAAAAAATCGCAAACTTGATGACTATGTAGAGAATTAGTTTAATAATGCAAACAGCACCCTTGTCGTAAATTTATGTCGCGCTCTCGTTGACCAATAATTCTTTTAATAAAGAAATAATATCCAATTCGTTTGTAACGTAGAGAATAGGTATAAATAATTTATACAGCACTATTGCCATAAACTTCAACCGCGTTCTCGTTTTCGAAGCGCCCTGCTAAGTAGACTCTTAGAAGTGATTATTTATCAGCGAGGGAACTCTTCCGCTTTAATCCACGCGCCATTTCATCATGTAGCTGCCAGCACTGCCCTTCATCATGTGCCTCACTCTGCCAGCACTGCCCTTCATCATGCAGCTGCCAGCACTGCCCTTCATCATGTGCCTCACTCTGCCAGCACTGCCCTTCATCATGTGGCTCACTCTGCCAGCACTGCCCTTCATCATGTGGCTCATTCTGACAGCACTGCCCTTCATCATGTGGCTCACTCTGCCAGCACTGCCCTTCATCATGTGGCTCACTCTGCCAGCACAGCTTCGTTCTAATTACTAATTCAAAGTAAATAACCATAATTATTTCACTAATGTTAGTAAATGCCGGCCTTGGGTTGAGTGGTTTGCTTTAGTTTCCGGCATTGGCTTTAGGATTCCCAAGCTGATCGATAATTAATGCTGGTCATTTTCTTAATTATATTAATTGCAAATTTGTCAATTTGAAACGTTAATGTTGCCTGAATGTTGCTATTTGTGCAGCATGAAAAGTAATTTTATGAAGCCCACCATCAGGTGACATGCTTCAGAAAACACAGTTGCCATACCGAAATGAAAACCACGTAAAAAACAGCTTGTCTGAAAAACCATTTTAATTATTAGTGACTGATTGTCGGGGGCAAAACAATTATCGCTCGTAAGCCCCACCTTAGATCTAATTTAACCATAATTTAAAGCAATTAACGCTAATGAACCTAGAATTACTTTTTTATTAAAAGGTTAGCTGGGAACTGTCCCTACAGACGTTAGTATGACTTTAAGAATGCGACTGTATGATGATAATAACCGAACGAATTTAGACAATAAAAATAAAGTCAATTTTAAAGCATCTTCCTTTAATTTATTCAATAAATTGAATACAGGACCACGTTGGAAGTGAAGCCTCTATCCCAGCTTCGTGAACACTTCTTCCTTAAGAGCTCATGTCATACATCCAGGTGAGAAGCACAAGATTTTCACTGTAATTCCACTTCACATTGAAATTCCACTTCTGGTTTAAATCAAAGGACGGATTTTTAAATTTAACTGAATGAGGAACTAGCAGCAATGAATTATTCAGGCTAATGAGCATAATAATACGCTTAACGAAAGTCATTCATGTTACAAAATAAAATTACTCGGAAGAATGTTACAGAATAAAATGTTCGGAACTATTTTAAAAATTATTTAGTATCTTAAACAGAATTCGTATCCTAAAAGTAAACGAAACCTCGAATATATTTAATCTTATCAAAAGCAGTCGAAGGTAAATCAATTATCTAAGCAAGTCTGGCCGAACACTGCGTGCGCTATCAACATTTATTTCATTTGAAGTCCCGCATACCCCAACTCTATTATCGAAGTTTCAAATCAAAGTTGTGTTTAACTCACTATTATTCTTAACAAATTATTTTTAGAACTTCCACTTTGAACCCAACAGAACTCTGTTCTCTATTAAGCTCATAGAACTCCCGGAGACTCAGTTTACTCTAGCGACGATCGCGTGTTGATGAACACAAGCGCTTTAAAATTCACCAGAGGGATAAGAAAATTTGCTCTCAGACGTGTCCTATATCTACTGCTCGAAAGTGTCCGCTCTTTAAGGTGTCCGATATTATCTGCTTGAGTGCCTCTGCTCTCAGACGTGTCCGATATCTGCTGCTGGAAAATGTTCGCTCTCTAAAGTGTCCGATATCATGTGCTTGAGTGTCTTTGCTCTGAGACGTGTCCGATATCCGCTGCTTGAGTGTCTTTGCTCTCAGACGTGTCCGATATCCGCTGCTTGAGTGTCTTTGCTCTCAGACGTGTCCGATATCCACTGCTTTAGCATCTTTACTCTCAGACGTGTCCGATATCCGCTGCTTGAGTGTCTACGCTCTCAGGCGTGGCCGATATCCGCTGCTTGAATGTCCTGGCTCTCAGACGNCGAGTTGCACTTATCAACATCATAAGTCAAATAAAATAAAAATAATATTTTCTTATTATGAAATTAATATTAAAAAACCTTAATAATATAAATAATATTTATAAAATAATATATATAATTTTAATTTATTTTTTTTAAAATTAAATGAATATTAATATTAATAATATTATAAAATAAATAAGTATAATATAATAAACATATGAGTATCATTATACCATTAGTTTTAACATATCAACTAACTGTGCGTGAGTCACGTAAGTCGCAAAGACCAAAAGACTAGCGGTGTCAATCAATGATTATTAATTAAATGAGAAACGGTTTCTTAACCAGTTAGTCACATTCCTCATCAGGTCGAAGGAATTGACCAAGTCATTTATGTGCATAGACTCTCATGAATTCAGACAGAAAGCTCGTGCTTGTTCAATTACTGTAGTGCGCTATGAATCAATTTATCAATTCATTCCCATGATGATAAATTTACTCATTAATTTAAATGATCAGGCAGCTGCATTTTTCCGACCGTGTTTATACTAATTATATATATATAATATATAATTTGTAACGTAATATACATTAAATGTAATAATATAATAAACTAAACAGTGTAAAGTTTTTATAGTATAAATACAATTTGTGCTAATTTCCGAAGCCTAAGAAATTAAGAATATTTTTTATATTAAAAAAATATATAATGTTCCTTAGATCAAGGTGTATTTTTTAATCAATCACTAATCTTTAGCATTCACTTTGTAATCACTAAAGAAATAATTGAATTTTTCTTACTTATCAGCGCATGCGGCCGTACGGATCAATTAGATGCATATGCATGAGATGCAACTAAAGTTTTTGAATGGACTCAATTTAATTGCATTTTATCAAACTCATTTCCTATACCGTCGGTTCCTTGGATCTCTGGTATCCTAGTCCACTTATAGTCTAGAATCCTTTGTTTTCTACTCCACTTCTCAATTCTGCGTGAAAAATTGTATTTTCAATATTTTTACGGCCAGTCGGTCATCCCCCAGGCTGCCAATCTTATTTCCATTTTATTTCATATTTCTTCCATTCTGAGGCGTCAGTTTCACTAGCATACGAAAAAGGACAGATTTTAGGATTAAAGTTCTAAGTTCAAAGAGCGACATGGAGTCCGAATGTCACGGAAATTTTGTTTGCTAAGCCATTTTGCGATGAAAGATTGGCGCCTCTGAATGGTAACATCTGACAGACGAACGAGTCAGCAATATATGGTCGAGGAGTCAAGAACATCCTCGTGTAATTCTCGGAAAAAATATCCAGAATGTTGTTTTGAAAAATCTTTGAATTTCGATTTGATTGATGGAACTCGTATCCTTGTAAATCCCTTTTTGCAATACGGTGACGTCATTCATACAAAAAAGCTCTGAAATCTTACGTAGGATTTTAGAGGTAGATGACTACAGTAAATTTTCTTTTAATGTTGCTATTTATTTCCGAATAGATGATAGCAAAAACAATAATAATTAAAAAATTATTTTTAATAATTAGTAAAGACTTTTACAATCAACTCGTGAAGCTCGACGTACATACAGTATATAGCGATCTTGATAAAAAATATATATTTTCGCGATTTATGTTATCTATCACCACTGTCTGTACATATTAATAATTAATAATCGCTCGGTGTAACGTTTATTTATTATCGCCAGATATATTAGAATTTTTGTATATATTAGCGGTACAAATTTGAGCGTCATAAATCCCCATCGTCGCTCACGAGGCGTCGCGCCGTGCAATCCTTGCAAATAAATCCACTCTGAACGACAGACAAGCTATCGTTGATCAGATCTCTTGTATATCTGCTCTGACTTCCGGAGAGAAACAGTCTCAATATTTTAAGCGTAAACGCAATATATTCGGCGTATTCTGAAATCAAAGGAGTTAGATTTTTATTGGTTTAGTTTCATTTACGTTTTGTCTAAATTATATATTAATATATTTCTATATTATAGTAATATATCTTTTTTCCCATTGCATATTACATAGTATGGTTAAGTATTAAAATAGAATTTAAATGTTCTGTTTAAATGCTTTTTTATTTTTTTTTCGTCAAAATATGTATGCAAATGTGACCGTGAAGTAATTTAACGATTGAACTTTTATATTAGAGTGTACGTGTTAATTTTATTTTTAATGCTTCCTCTCTGCAACAATTATTTTACAAAAAAACACAAGTGTGTTGTGATCAAAGCTCAGCGAATATAGCAGAGAATTCATTCGTTCCAACTTTGTTTGTCTGCTTTGATCATTTTAGCTCATCGTATTCTGTTACAATTATTTTGAAACAAAATATATCGAGATAACAAACATTTACACAACAGTAAGGCTAAGAAAAGCATTACATCAGAAAGGTCTCAATGTTCATCAACTAATTGTTTTTAATTTATTAGATTTATTATATTAAGTATTACTAATTTATTTACTAATATTTATTATAAATTTATTAATTGTAATTAATTATCACTTACATGAACGCGCTGATGGACTTGTATGGACTGGAGGACAATATCGCGTTAATGGACCTTCGCAAGGAGGACAACTTTTGCACAGTAACAATGGTCAGTAATTCGATACGAATGTTGCTCGAAATAAGAATTAGGGATAAAACAACAACTAATAATGCTTTGGAAATTATTATCAACATAGCACATGTACTTAGTGAACCTTTGAAGTACTTATTATTATGTACTTTCATCTAGATATTTTTTTCAATATAAGCTATTCATGTAATTTGATAGGCAGGTTATAATGCTTATCACATTGATTAAAAATAGAAACCCAATCAAATAGATTGCCTTTGAATAATTATTTTTTGGTAAAATTTGTCGTCGCTTTCAAATTTTACATTTATTAGTCGATGAATAAAATTTCCCAACCTACATGGCGTACCCATATTTAAAAAACTCTCCTTCATCATTAAAGTCCCGCGTTGATTATTCCAGTAGCCATCAAACCAACCATTATCGTTTACTCTGGCATCCGCTACACGTAATATTTTTCGAAGCAATCGTCAGGGTGATGAGCGGCAGTGGCCACGATTTCCCTCTAGTGGATAGCTGGTCAGGAAGGAATGTCCGCCGTGTACCAGCTATCCAGCTATATATCCAGCTATCCGACTTCCCACCGCTGGCCCCGGAGTGAAAGTGGAAAATAAATTCTTCGCGTTTTACGACCAGCGATCGTCAAGGGTAAGCAGCTCCGCTCTCCAGACCAACAAGAAGCTTTAAGAAAGCTTCTTTGTTGTAAAGGATCTTTTTTTAGTAAGTCAAAAATGACAAATTAATACATAAAAAAACTCCTATAAGCCGAAAAGAAAAATTTAAGTTCCTAAGACCAGGAGGCAAAGATCAATCATAAATAGCCGGGACTGACTGTGAAGGAAAAGTATGACATTTTTTATAACAGATTAATTAAAAGAATTTTTTTGCTAAGTGGTTAACCTGCATTTAAATTTATATTAAAAACTGAATAAGCAGGAAATTATCAGTAACCAATTCCGCATAAATTGCGCTGAAACAAATATAAGACACGGATTTGCCTTATTAAAAATGTCTGAATTATTGCTAAGTTTATGAAAAAGCATTACAATTAATACAAAATTAAGTAGGTGTAATGATTTTCACTACATGGCATTCTGCTGGTTTACCAAGCTGAGGCATCCTGCTTAAATTTATGCTCCACAAACCTATAGTGACTAACTCTCTTGCAACATATACATATATCCTTTATAAGTATAAACAACTGTAGGTGGTTCACTAGAGTGGCATAATGATGGCACTAGAGTGTCAATTAACACGGCAGCTTCACCTGAAAGCGTGTTATCAAGGCGGGACGGGTTGGAAAGCGTGTTATCAGTACGGAAAGTGTGTTGTTATCAAGGCGGGATCCAGCGTAGGAGGTTAACCAGGTGAAGCGGTTTACTATAGAGTAGAATTTTAACCCGGCGAATCCTGTAAAACCGCAAATCCTGTTAAACCGAGTACCATCTTAACCCAGCGTAACATATCAACCTATTTAGCAGGATAGCTCTGCTTAGCAGTTTAACGGATTAGCATGTTAACGTTGCTTGACATCTTAACCAGGACAGCATGTTAAACTGGCTACAATATTAATCTTTCATCTGTAGAAATCGAGATTTTTGAACGAATAGCATGCCAAATTAGAACTGCGCCATAAATAATGAAAGAGACTCAACTGATCGGAATATATACGATATATGCCTATATATTATCGTATATAAATAGCAAAACACAATTTTTTCAATTTTCGTTAGCATATCAATGAATCCAGAATTCAAGCGCATTTAGAATCAGGGTGGATAAGAAAAGTTCGGAATTCAATATAATTTTAATATATAACAATAAATGCTCTTTCTAAAGCAACTGATGATACAATACCTCAAGGGAAACGGGAAAATTCATGTGTCGACCAATGATCATAATCTTCTATAAAATATCTAAATAATATCTTAAACTATTTTTATAAGCTTAACCACTAGACTAATTGAATGAGGATTAAACCCATAAAATTTTATAAACTCTTATTTATCCTACATCCTCATAAAGCTAACAACTATAAAGAGGTACCATCAACAGATTTACCGTTACATACTTAGGACCCTAACAAGACTAATAATAAAGTCTTTAAATTTGAATCGAAAATATAGGACAAAAACATGGAAAATATTTTTAAAATATTATATAATTGATTGGCATAGGCAAGACCATAGGTAAATTCGTAGCCGCAATAATTAAGCCCAAAAATACGAAATATAAATCGCAGATACAAGAAGTGATTTGAATACTGATTATAAAATCAAATCATCATTACATTCACTGAAATAAGCTCAATATCCATAAGCGTAAAAAATGGCTAAATTCAATATTATGATATATCAAACACGAAACAGTCACGATTTTCCAGTATTACAGCATTGACATGACACACGTGGTGAAATATGATCTGTACGGACCAGGAACGCATGGTAAAATATTTTCTCACCACTCATGGAATATTTTTTATAATATTTTTATTATTTTACGTGAAATATCATGAAATATACTCGTAGATTAAATAATTAGTCATTATAAATAGCTGCGTGAGCCGCAGTCGCGTTTTTTCATAATTGCCACGACTTGAAGAAATTCGTGGAGTTTTACGACACGTAGGGTCGTAAAATATTAACTCTAGAAATGAAAGCTCTGAGGCATTAAAAAAGTTCAAATTAAATAAGTTGGCGACATTTGAGGGGCATGGCTTCAATATTCATTCGCATTCATGGGGTTAAATTTGCATTTAATAAATTTTCAGGGCACTTTTGCAGGGGTAAATCTATTCGATAAAAACATAATAGCTTTAGCTGAACCAAAATCGCATGAACAAAAATGAGAAACTGGAAATAAAATGCTAGAGTAGCAAAAAAGTTACAAAAAGAGATTATCAACTGCTAAGTTTGCACGTCTTTTGATCTAGGGCAGGATTTTTCTATATGACACAAATTCGAAGTTATATGTGTGAGCCAAAAGAAAAAAACTTTAATTCCATCAGTTGTTAGTTTTATATTAATTATTTGGGCGTCATCATCAATGAAGCTCGAGTTTATGAAATGAAAAGACTTTGTTTAAATTTGGTGGTCAAAATTACATTCATGTATGGCGTTGGAAAAGAGAACAGAACAACTTTCGTTCAACTCTTCAAAACATTCTTTTGTTCAACTCTTCTCATCTTTTTTTAATTTGGCACACTTAATTACTCATTCACAATGCCTAGCATTTCATAAATGCATCTTTTTTTAATATCTTTCTGGTAATGATATATCCACATCATTTCAGCATATGACAGTTTTATTGCTCTCAGTTCATAATTTCATGAAACAGCGCAATAATATCCTACAGCACTCTTATGTTGACGAATATTTGACAGCAAAAGCAATGTCGGAAAAATTTGATGCTATTTAATGTGTATTTTGGGTTTACTTAATAAATATTAGCAAATGTTTCATATTCTAATTGAAGCGAATGAACGAGAATAACAACTTGAAATCCAACTGCTAACAGCGAAAATGTTTTAGCAATTGAACTAAAAATCGAGACGCTGATTGCATTCCCCGACTTCCTGATTATTTTTGTGAAAATTTTCTCAATTTTAATTCGATTGCTTTGATGCCAGCGGAGCTGAACAAGAAGCCTGCGCGAATTGATTACGTGTTTGAAGCCAAATCGAAATTTCAGAATTCGAAAAAATATTTTGATTAGAACTGCTTTCTGGGGCAAATGAATTGATCAAAGTGAACAATTGTTCAATTAATTCATTATTCCTGTTGAGCAAAAACTGCTGTAATGGAGGTTGTATTGAATCAGGAAATGGTAAATTTATACAAACAATTAATTTGGATTGTTTACATAATGACGTGCCTCAAATTTGAAGAAATAATTTTTGGATTTTGCGAAAATATACAAGAATTTCCGGTAATTTCTCCGGTTTTTCTCCTCCATTTCAGCAGGTGCTGGAGTTTGGCGCAGGAAAATAACGGCCGGTCTAATACTACGGCGAAAAAGTCTCGCCGATCTTTTAATTACGTGAAGCCTGAAAAAATTCGCCTGGCACATGGAAAGATTTCAACTTGATCGAAAGTTTCGGTCCAGGTAATGCGCAGCGATGCATTTTAGAGTCGAAATAATGCGCCCGCAAGCAGAAGATTCCCGTGAAAAAACCTTCACCTGAACATATTGAACACTACAAACAGAAGTACAAAGACTTTTGTACAAACAGAAGTACAAAGATTTTTGTACAAACTGAAGTACGAAGATTTTTGTACAAACAGAAGTACAAAGACTTTTGTACAAACAGAAGTACAAAGATTTTTTGTACAAACAGAAGTACAAAGATTTTTGTCAAGAAGAAAACAATACAACGAAAGAAACTTATGTGGAGAAGCTGCAAATTTAAAATAAATTTTTGCACAGAGAATAAGATTTGTTAAACACAGAAAAAAACACTGCTATAAAATTAGCAAGAAAGTTAATGTTTTTTTTTTTAAATTAGAAATAACTAATAATTAGACATGAATGCCATTCAATAGTTATTATAGGTAGAGATTGATAAATAATATTTTGATTATTTATAAATCAAGGTTATTGGACATGAATGCAATTCGATTGTTATTAGAGTAGGAAATTAATAAATAACATTGTAATTATTTTTAAATTAAGGTTAGATAACATGGTCCCAAAAACTTGCCATATTCAAAGTTTCAATATACTTAATGAAACCAATTGATGATAACTATGAATTAATTACTAATTTCGAAACGACTTAAATTTTTTAAACATTTCTATCTCAACTATTTAAAATATTTGAATAGTAATTTCTTCGAATATTTCCATCCTAATTTCTCTAAGCCATTTGATCAATATTTCTTTACACCTTTAGGCTCCTTTATTTTATGTCAACAATAAGCTACCATTGTCAATATAGTTCGTCTTTATATAGGCCAATAAATGGCAGTGAACCTGGTACCAACAATATCGATGATGAAGTTAATTATTCACACTTCAAAATAATGGGCATGTAGAAAGTTTATTATAAATTTTTTTTCACAAATCATTTTTCATTTTGTAAGATATCGTTCAAGTCATCAATCAGAGAAAAATCATTATATTTTTCTCTTGCACGTCTCATTTCAATGATGAATTATTATTTGGTTATATCAAATCCTGTTAAGCATTTAATCTCGTCACTCGAAAGATTAAATTCATATTTTAATTTTATCTTATATTCTTTATACACAGAAGCAAATTTCACTATAAAATTGTAGAAGTAATTTCATCGAAGTTTTCATGAAGAGCGAGCGCAATAACAACAGATGGTTGAACCTGTCTTCAGAAATGGCGATGACGGTGGTCACTCAGGCGGTGGTGATGCTGTATTTTAATAATATAAACACCTTCTTTATTCTAGGGGATTTTAAAAATTTTAAACATAATTTTATCTAAGTTTGGCATAAAAAGAGAGCAATAACAACACATGATATAACTGGCCGTTGGAAGCTGCGCTTACGGCCGCAACTCTGGCCGTGGTGAGGTTGTCTGTTCGGCGCACGATCTGCTCTGAATATGGCGACATCCCGGCTATGTTTCGGCTGGCAGCCTGCAGTACATACACGGTCGCAGGCTGCAGGTCGGTCAGGATGAAAGGTCCGTCTGCAAGTTGAGCGAAAATCATATGTTCAAACATCGGTAAACTGGAATAATGGACAAATCTTATTCTTAAATTTGAAAATATAAATTTATTCGTGTAATAAAGAGTATAAAATAAACTTTCGATTGAATGATTCAATTGTTTGGCTCGTTTTATATTGAGTTCGAGGACTGAAGGTGGGGGAGGATCATGAGATTTCGGAGGCGAGGGCACAAAATACGCAATGAAAAGACAGCGACATTCATGTAGCGAATATAATTTATTAACTGAGCCTATATTTTAGGTTCAATTAAGAACAGACATTACGAGCATATCCTAAAATTAAAAAAAAATATGATTCATAATACTCTTCTGAATGTTTATACCGATTCACAGAGCTTTCCCACTTTCATTATCTAATTTATTTCTTGTTAAGGATCAAAAGAAATTGCTTGGAGAATTAAGAATATTATGTTTAACGATTAGGAATGGCAAATAAGGCAAGCCAAACGACAGCACGAATGTCAACCTCAGCGTAAATTCTTGGTGCTTGTTATAAATTTCGTATGTACATGCACGTGGTAAATCCAGGCATACAAAAAACACGTGGAGTAAACATTACAACATTTCGGAATTTGAATATTTTGAAATAAGTACTTTGTTTTAAATTTCGAGCATTTCGGGAAACTCGAAGCATTAAATGATCTTTATAAGGAAATATAGAAGCCGAGCTACAATCCTGCATATATACTCATGTACTCTCGCCTTTATGGAAGTGATGCATAAGGCTGCTTTTGTCGCCACCCTTCTTATAAAGCACCGCATAGCCTGTGATGTGCTGGCCCTCGTCAGAGACTTGGTCCCCGACACGCAGAGACAGCGCGATGCTGTGGCTGTCCTGAGACACGATCTGAAACATAACAATTAATTTTTTAATATTTGAGATAAATTTGGAAAAGCTACAGCAATTTTTAGCGCATTTTCTCATTTATGGAAAAAATGCGCTATTGTGCTCGTCATGTCAGTCCGTCTGTATGTCCGTCCGTGACTTCACGTTTTCGTCGATGAGAAAATGCGCTCTCTGTCACTCATTGCAGTGAGTACTGAGTTATATTTTTTAATGGGTATGGTGAAGTGAAAACAAAGTCTAGAACATTGTGCAATTTTGAGTGCATGCAATTAAATTGCGACTGTAGAACCATATTTGGTGAGATATTCATGTGATAGTTCATTTACTAGACTATCCGGAGAATTTTCTTCTTGAATAATACATCACAAATGGAACAGTAAATTCATGTTGGATGGTTTACAATTTCAAATCTCGGTGACTTCAGGATGACATACTTAAATATAAAGACTCATTTCCGTAGAGTTCGTCGGAATTTAGCTTTGTCCAAAATCGTTTATATGATTACAATTAACCAAGGCCGTTAATCCGCCCGTTGTCCAGCCCCAATTATCTATGCAATTTTTTTATCATATCATCCCAAATATCCAAAATAATAATTTGTAGATTAATAAACTGTTGCTCGTATGCAGTCAACGTCTTATCGTAAACCGCCACTAGAGGTTTAACGACTAAATTTCAGGAAGCTGATAGAATGATAAGCATATTTTCTTCCATACGATATGTCAATATCAAGTGTATATACATCGAAAATAAATAATAGAGTTATTTGAGCCTTGAATTTGTACCAAATATATAATTAATGCTTTGGCCAGTGCCGTGATTTTTCTACATTACCTACTAAAAACCGAAATAATTCATGGTAAATGGCCAATAATATAATATATAATTATATAATATAATATAATATAATATAATATAAAACGTGGTACGAATATGATGATCTGAAGTACTCTTAACAAGTTGGGTAAATAAAGGTACTAGACCTCACATTATTTCGACCCCCAATTCAGTTGTCATCTTAACCCCCGCTTGAGCCTCTCAAAAATAAATTGCGATTATCGAAATGTATAAAATCATAATTGGCAATTAATGATAACAGGTAGGGAAACACTGCATTTAAATGAACTAATATGTGAGTTCCCTGATCTTCTTAGGAATGCCATCAGATTGTACGCTCTATACTGAGGATTGATGCTCCACGAATATCTAAGATATCAGAATCATTCCTAACGCAAATGGAATAAGAGATGTATGCATGAGATGCCTCTGACCTATGGGACATACTTGCGGCCGCGAAATTAGTATGGGGACGAGAATGAGGGCACATCTGAGGGCACTGCAATGGTTCTGAGGGAAGTCTCAGTGAATAACTCTAGCTTCGTCTGGCACTCGAGGGAAATAAACTTAATGCAGGAGATCTGGGACGTCGATGTTGCCGTACTGATGTGGGTCACAACATGGCAAATGTGATGAGCGTCTGGTAGCGGCGTGGTTTACAACGCTGCTGCTACCCAGAGGTGCAATTTATTGTGAAAGAAATGTATGCTATAAAGAAAACTGACATGTTTTCTATGTTTGAAAGTAAAAAAGATAAAAAGATAAGTTAAGATAGTAAGTCTTCCTCTCTGATTTTCAGGTGGAAAATCATAATTTTGCTTGCTTGAAATGCTTTAGAATCTTAAGCTCCCTGATACGAATTCATTGGCACAGGAATGATTAGCGATAATTATATTAGAAATCTATTAACATTATTTATTACTAAGATAAATATTCATGATAATTATTATGAAAAAGCAGTAAGATCTCACGTCGATGTGAGGTGTAGGAGGCCGGACGCCGCGTTTAAGGGAGAAAGTTCTGCTGTCGCTGCCCAGCGCGTTGGCTGCCCGACACTCGTAACGGCCGAACACTGACTCGTCGGTGATGTTGATCTGTTGATTGAGTTGAATTGGTTTTACTGTACTATACTGAAGGTATATTTATGCTCTTGGGTGTTGATATAAGGCGGGAAGAATAAATTTTGTTAACCAGATTGATATTGAAGGCATATTCATGTTCAGAATTGTAAAGTTTAACCCTTGTCGAGTTTCATAGGTACAACTCGATCTACACTCGGTACGATTATAACGTTACACAATTATGAAGTCTGACAAAGGTTAGTTCTATTACATGTTAGTGAAGGAGTAACGTTCTGTTTTACTGCAAGATACTGCAGAGATGTTTATAAAAGAAAATTTTTGTGTTCATGGTCGGAATGTTTAGCTTTGCGACGCTATACTAAAAGTATATGAACGGTAGGTACGTTTTGTTTTCCTGTACTAAACTGAGAATCGAAAAGTTCGTCAAATTATGTTGTAAGTTTGCATTTATTTTTCCGCAGGAATGAGTAACATAGAATATATTAATATGTAACAAAGTTCACTTAACTCACAGTTCACTACAAGAAAAAGTCAACCCGCAACACAAAATGAAGCTAAGTCTAAACCCACCTGTAGGTAACTAGTCCCGCCATCCTGCCGTATGGTATAACGGTCATCCGTTGGGTGTTCTTTAGAACGATCGTGCCGTTGTTCTACCTGGTGAAGCTGCAATAACGGCCCGTTTGGACGTTCTGCAGCACGGCTGTGACGATGTCCAATGCTACTGACACGGTCTAGAGTTTGTCTGGTTTTCAGATGATTCTTTTTCCTCAAAAATAAGCTTAGCTCTTAGCTCTTGGCCGTCCTTATACCACGTGAAATTAGCGGCCGGATCTGCGTCGACTGAACAGCTCAAGTTTGCCACTCCTTGCACGAAGCCAAAATGTTCTGAGTCGTTCGTGGTCGTGAACTGTGGTGGATCTGATGATAATAAAACCATTAAATCAACAGGATATTGAAGAAAATTTTATTCTCATTTTAATAAACGAGGAATTTTAAGGTATAATGCAGCGGTAGAAGCAAATATGACGGATGAAATCCAATTCTGCAGTCAAATGACCGATGACGTTTGCTCATGTCTCAAAATTTAATAAATATAAAACTGAATCACAATCTTATTCGCATCCGATATAGAATGAACTTGAACACTTCTCTTATATTTAAAAAAAGTTGGGAAAAAATTACAAATAATTTTATAATATATGAAGTAATCGGCAGCTGATGCTCAAAGTTCAGGCTCACTGCACACTTGCTAGCGCTGTTCTAAGAATTTCCACGCAAAAACCTGATGACAACGAGGCATTAGAGTTATAAAGTCCCATCAGGCAATATACGATGATCTTACAACGACAATGAAAAATTTAACACACGCAGTCCCATCAAAGCAGTCAATAATAAATATAAAGTTCTTTGAGATATAAAGGATATAAATATAAAGTTATTTGAGATATAAAGGATATAAATATAAAGTTATTTGAGATATAAAGGATATAAGGAGCATTGCAAGGCGTAATATGCGCGTCACCTGCGCAGACATTCGATGGCTTGATACCGAACAAATTATATCGACAAAAATCCAATTAATAATAAAAAATATTATTTTAATGAATGTTATATGGGTAAAAAATACTAACAAAAGTGGATAAATATAAAATAAAACAAGCACAAGAAGCCAATGAAAAGTCAACTAATGCAGACTTCGTCCAGCACATAACAATATTCTCGGTATTTGTGAGTAACTTACTCGACAGAAATCCAATTAATATTATAAGTTTTATTTGTATGGATATTATATTCATATATGATACAAAATAGTAGATAAATAACAAAGAAAACAAGCACAAGAAACCAATAAAAAGTCAACCTAAGCAGAGTTCGCCTAACAAATAAAAAACTCTCGTAACTTACGCAGGACCGTTACGTTGATCTTGAACGAGTCCACGTGTGACATACGAGGTGAGATCTGCCTCGAGTGACACGTGTAGATCCCAGCATCTGAACGTGTCACGTTGTACACGTGAAGAATGTGGCCCGCTCTCACGTACTTATCCGAATCTGTGAAGCATCGTCAACACGGGATTTAAATGAAATAATATGTCCTCTGAGATATAACATTATTGTGATAAAAGTTATATTAAATAAGATGTTATATGAGAAAACACTATTTCAGAGATAACATTATCACGAAGATAAATATATCCGGGATAACATATTTAGTTATTACTATTGCTATATATGTAGTCTTTCAAATAAGTTAAAGGATGAAATTTTATCCGCTGAGGTCAAGAGAAAATCGATATTGGTTCACGAGTTACAGACATCCATACATCAATTCCATACCAAAATGATAGTTTGGATTTCCGTAAATACTCGTATAATAATAACATGAATTGAAACGTTTAGGCGAACTTTTGGTTGGCGAATTATTAAAATGAATGACGGCCCTAACATCGGGGTTTCGAGGTTAAAAAAGTTACCTCAACAGTAACAAAAACAGACTAGACGAAGCTATGCAGGAGCATATGTTCAGTCTTAAAATGCCTAGCAAATTACGGCCCAGGCAATAAGTCCAGACGAAGCTATGCAGGAGCATATGTTCAGTCTTAAAATGCCTAGCAAATTACGGAGCAGGCGTAATTTGGGAGAAAAAGAAAATATATGCAGTCTGTGTGCGTGCATTCATCACAACAGACTTCACTCACCACAACGGACGTTATTCACCACAACTCACAGCAATAGACTTCCCTCACGACGCCGGACTTCCTTCACTACAACGGACTTCCCTCACTACAACGGACTTCCCTCACCACGCCGGACTTCCCTCACTACGAAAACTTGAGGTCACGGACGGACGGACGGACGGACAGACGGACGGACAGACAGACGGACGGACGGACATGGCGAGCATAATAGTGCATTTTTTTCATAAATGAGAAAATGCGCTAAAAACGCTTGATTTCAACACTTGTTCTGCTTTTCAAGATTCAGGAATTGTTTTAATCAAACGTAATTTTATTCCCACCCACGTTCTAGAACCGAACGTCTATTCTGCGTTCAATGTTTGCTTCCGACAAAATTACCAGGAATTTTGGTTTAATATGAAAGTTTGCAACGGAAATTAAAACTGGAACCAGAAATATCAGCTTGCGGTAACCCTCCCTCCAGACGGTGGCGACAAGTGCCTTTTCTGTCTGAGTTTTGAACAAGTAATCGGAAACACGATATTAAGTAAAAAATTATACTTGCCTTGAAAAACCTTTAAAAGGAGTTTTTGAGCGAATTGTTGTAGGACACATTTTTGTTGTTTGAATTCTTGTAGGACCAATTATCTGTTTCCGAATTGTTGTAGGACTTAAAGCACTAAATTGTCGGGATATTGAGCTAATGATGCCACGAGAAAAAGTAAATTCTTGTTCGAAAGCAAATTTTTCCTTATAATTCACGAATTTATTTCGACATGAAACGAGAAATAAATTTTAACAGAGAAAAATAATTTATTTAAGCATAGCTAGGAAATTTATGCCTAAAAAGTTCTTTGAGAAATTACGGCGCGAAAAATTTTGAGATCCTCGAATAAGAATGAAATAAAAATTGTAATTGTACAAAGGAAATTTAAATACATATCAGAAGGAGCAGTAGTAACCTAACCAATTTGTATATAACAGAATTTTTTATCCACTATAAATTCTACTCACACCACTTACCTCTTGTTGCTAAAAAATCGGCAGCGTGAAATAGAAAAAAAACGGTTGAAATAAAGCGAAAATATTGTTTTACTATTCCTATATCCCATTCCTCTATATATTTCTATTCATTGGTGTAGTTCGGCAGAAGCTTTTCTTTTATGCACGTTTGATTGAAGACCAGAGCTTAAACTTAAGGTAATTAATAAAAAACATGCTCTGATCTTCAATCAAACCTACATATTTCTATTCCTATATATCCAACATATCGGTGTCGTGCTCTAATACAGCCTTTATTCTATCGACTGCATTTAATTGATTTTCACTATATTTTTATTCATTCAACCAATCTGTACGTATAGATAAGAATCAGGGAGATGAACACAATTCATTCAATTCATTGCTAGTCAAAACTCATTCTGCTGTGGCTGGAATATCGAGGAGTAATCATGGGTATTTTCAATCAGTATTTTTTCAGTCAAAACTAACTGTTTCATTGCCATTGCACTAATGATTTTACTAATAACATTTCATGCGTGCATTGGAAAAAATGAAGAATTGTTCTATTAGAATTATTCATGGTAAAATGTCAAATAATTTTCAAAAATTGTCAGATTAATCCGGCGAGTAACTGATCAGTGGTCGAAACATTGGCCTATTTTCACTTCACGACTTTACGCCAATGAAGGTACCAGGATATGAATGCAATGGTACCAATGAAGGTACCGGAAAGTGAATGAAAAATTGTGTCGTGTAAGTTCTACTTGATATATTACGCCAATCAAACTTTGAGAATATAAAATTTAATTATGTCATGATCATGTAAGTCTTGATCTTGTAAGGCTATGTCATGATCTTTAAACGCACACGCAAGAAATTAAAGGACCATATTGCCCGAATAAGGACACACTTTCTCACTCACAGCAAGAACAGAGATATGATGTAGCGCTGATATACCTTTTTGCCTGGCCAAACTCTGCCATGTTGACCCATTATAGGGTCAGAAGTGCATCGAGCTATTTGGGCAAAGAAGCCCGTTAAATTGCCATTAATCCTCCTTACCTTGTCATATTCAAGGTTACACAGATAAAGCAAGGCCATATTGGCCATAAGGCCAAATTGGCCATAAGGCCAATGATAAAAGGCCATAATGCCACAACAAACATAATATTCGGCCATATTGTCCGAAAAAAACACACATTCTTAAGCACAGCTCGAGCTGAGAGCGGCCATTGCATTGATATGCTCTTTTTTTTCTCGCCGAAATTTGGTCAGGATGACTAATCCACTGGCGAAAAGTGCATCGCCTTTTGGACAAAGTTTCACTCATTTCCCTGAGTGTAAGACTACTTCCAAGCCTTGATAAACAATTTATGTGTTATTCCAGCGTAACATAACCTGCCACTAACCTGTTAAGTCTGGTGGGCACTCGCTGGTCACTAGGACCTGTCCACCATATCCGATGCGAGGTGAAGCCTCTGCCGCTCAGTTTGCACGTCACGACGATGTTCGAACCCGACGACACGTCTTGGGACTCGCTGCTCGGTACCAGCTCTATTGAGCCTGCCACGTGGAATATAAAAATATTTATATAAAAAATATGAAATGAATATTATATTTTGGCTTGTAAATTTCTATGGAATTCTTGAATAGGGTAAAATTTTGTGCCATATAAATTTAGAAATATTTGGCAATGGTCTGTTGAAAACTCAATCAACTTTGAAAATAACATATTATTTAGTATAATTATGTAGTTACTTCTACATGCACAAGTGAATTAGACATATTTTTTTCCAGATCACATTATTTATAGTTACTCATTGAATAGTTCATTATTTCCGGATATATATATATATTTGTTTTTTTTTTTGCAACAATATATGGTTATTTTAATCGTAATAATAAATATTATTATTTTACTTCATTTAAGTTTATGAGTCAGAAGGTTCTACGAAAATCTATTCATGAGCACAGGGTGAATTGTCTGAAAGTAAAGAAACACAGGCAAATTAAATAAATACGTAAGATATATTTTAGCAACTTGTTACCTTTGAATAATAATATTCTTAATGCGTTTAATGACCTTCATTTTATAAGGGTTCTGTACGCAATTTACTTAAAATATTTTTTCATCCCCTCATCCCTTGACTGCTTTCGCTTGAATTAACGCGTAAATTGCATCAGCGGTTTTGAAGGTGTGATGACACCTGGAGTAAATTAAATTGTTCAGTTAATAGGATTTCATAAGAAATTCACTTATTTATTTTAATGCTTAGTTGCCTCGACTAAAGACCAGCGTCAAAGTTTCGGTAACTCAATTGCACCTGCGAGCGAATTCCAAAAATCCACCTAGAGGGAGTCCAGGTTTTCAGCTATCGTAAAATCTGCTTTAAAATGGAAAATCTCATAAACCCGCTCCGATTTGCAACTTGAGATTAGTTCAGGCGCAGAGCGGAGGCTGCAAAATCCAAGAGATTTGGGTGATCGTGCTATTACAACTCGCAGATTTTTGAATTTCTCAAATTCTGACGATCGCAAACGAGGCCATATTCGCGACGCCGTAGAGCTCCATGAGAGAACCGGCGACAGCAGCGGAAAACATTTGCTCCGGTGTTTAGTGCCGGAATATTTTACTGACCCGCTAGGCAAAGGAGGTTAAAACAACGTTAAATTAAATGTTAAATTAAATTAATGGCTTATACAAGATCAAACTATGTTACAAAGGATACAAAGGATACAAAGGATGTTAAACCAACGTTAAATAAAATGTTAAATTAAATTAAAACAACGTTTATTTAACAAAATAATTTTTTTACTTCAATGTTGATACGACGTCAGATGTCTGATGTGTGCAGGGTTCTTGATTATTATTAAACGTTTTATAAAATCTTATCGTGAACAAATGGATACTGATGAACAGACTGCGATTTCATAGACAAAATTACTGAGGCACACGTGAGATATTAGATTATTTGGCCAAATTTTTCAGAAACTCATACTTATTAGAACCGATTTTAAAATTGAGTTGTACTTGACTTGAATGGAGATATCCAAAGCTTTCAAATGAAGTTTTTAATACATATTCAAGAATGTTTAGAGCGATTTAATCTATTGTCACCGGAGTCCAATCCAGGTCAACTGCATTGGCCTTTGTTTTCTTTCAATAACCTCTAATGTTTTTATATTAAGAACTCGTGTTACGGAATGAAATTTACATAAAACTAACCGTCAGTTGATTCCGACTAATGATGCCGACTTTATTCTAACTTATCCATCCAAAACACTTTTAAAATATTTTCGCTTCCTTCAGCAGCGTTTCTACGTTTGCTTTGATGTTGCTCCAGAAGTGTTTATGGCGGTTACGACGTTGAATTTTTGCGGTCATTCAGCCAAATGTAAATTTAGCTTGAGGAAGAGTTTTGATATCCTGCTTTTAATTTATAATCACCCTACAAATCTCCTACCTTATGCAAGAAGCAAGTAGCAATTATCTATAAACGTACGATATCCGCACCATTCCATCAAATTCCCCAATGAATTTCATCCCATATTTTTATTCCCTTAAACAATAAAGGGAAAAAACTTAATATAACAATATAAACACTATTTTCAAATATTGGAAGATGCTTGACAAAAATTTTTTCCCCTATGGATGTAACCACTTTCTTTTGTCACAATATTCAGGATCACGCGCCACACCACTGCATCAAGAAGCTTGCCACACATGCCACACCTTAACCTCTTTAATACATTTGTCCCCCTCATGCAGTGTATAAAAACGCTTGACACACCACTGCATCAATTGAGACGCTTCTCACCACTGTACATCAAGACGGTTGTCACCACAGTGCATCAAGACGGTTGTCATCACAGTGCATCAAGACCCTTGTCACCACAGTGCATCAAGACTGTTGTCACCACAGTGCATCAAGACGCTTGTCACCACAGTGCATCAACACGCTTGTCACCACAGTGCATCAACACGCTTGCCACCACATTGCATTAAAACGCTTGACGTCCCAATGCATGAACAACCTGATGCCCAACAGCAGCGTCTCAAAGGGATGCATGACTAGGAGCTGAGAGGATCAAAACGTCTCAAACACAGTCCATTAACCTGCTTAATTGTTGACCTGTACTCGATCACACTTCATGCCCAATTGGCTCAACATCACCGACATGCAAACACCTCTGCTTCCAACATCCCTCCTGCCGACTCATTTTCGCCCTAATGTCCATGAAAATCAGCATGCTTCACACATCAAAGTAACCACTGACTCTCTGCGTATACACATTTGCAACAATTATAAATGAAAATTGATAAAAATTCCGGAGTGTACGTGTTTCAGACTTCGAGTAAACCAAGCTTTTAATCATTCCAAGCCCGGTAGTGATGCCGGTTCCAATAGTGCCGACCGACAGCGGCAGCGGCGCTTATCATTTAATGCGGCAGAAAATGAGGCACTCAAGTTCGGCAGGCGAGACAATGAAAGTTTGCCTGAGAATAAATTACGTCTTTGAGGAGCGCGATTATAAAGGCGCGCTTTGCCCTCGCTTCGACGCGAGGGAAATACTGGACTCAGATAAAAGTAGAAATTTTAGATAAAATTCGCGATAGCAAAAACGATGACGGCTGCGATGAAAAATTGTCAGAATCGGTTGTTCGTAGAATTGGTTGCTGCCGAAAAAATGTAGTATTTCTCATTTATAATTATAGAAAAGGCTAGCGTCGCACAATTCACAGCAACTTGCTGAAATTATTTGCAGCTAAAGCTGTGGTAAGAAATAAAATAATCGGTATTGTTCGACTTCGATGATTATTTGGTTATAAATTGAAAGCCCGCGTATATGCCTATTTTCTTTAATTTTTCTATTATCAATCAAAAATTCTGCTGAAAAATCGTGAAAATTAAAAATATTTTACGAATCTCTCAAGACTAGTATTCAAAAATTGGTAGTGATCGAAATACCTTTTCACAAACTATGCCACGCGAAATGTTTAATGCATTATTCAGTTAATTTGCTGCATTTACATAAGTACACATTTAAAAAGATCACCGCGTTGCTCGATCGTCTTCCCGACCTGCTGAGACTCTATCACAAAATTAATCGCTCGATTATCTTGGTCAAGCTTCACCATTATAGAACATAAGGAACTTTACCACTTAGTTCTATCTTATGTCACAAATTGAGCTTAATTCTATCTCGTGTCACTAATAGGTAACCTCACATCGCCCTGATCGAATGTTAATCTAATATTAGACCCATTAAGATCGGAGTACCCATGGGCCCGTTCTCGTGCCTCTTTAAATTAATAGTTAATGCGAGCGCAGTATTTCAGGAGAAAGTAATTCTGCACGCACTGCCAAAAATGCGTAAGTATGTTTAGGTAATGTGAAGACGGTCGAAACTCTTAATTCCAACTAATGGAAAGCTATTACAAGTAACTTCATAGGAAGATAAGTAATTTTGCGTTTCGCTTCAAATTATTACCTTCGTAATACGTCTGATAAACTCGTAAGTGCTTATATATTTATTTCGATTACTTGAATGGTAGCTTCAAGCTCTGATTCCATGTGTTGATTTCCACATTGATTTGAAGAAGGATAATGTGTACTGTGATACTTTTTACTTGCTGAATTTAAATAACTAATATCAATGTTTCAAGCACAATATGTATCAATATTACAGCCCGTTTGAATACCTGTTAATTTTCGATTGCGATTCTCTCTATTTTTAAAATCAGTTCCCAGTTTTATAGAGGAAGTCTGCAGTCGGCGAGTTCATTTCCAGCAGCCAATAATTCAGCCAAAATATGTGCCAGCAAATTTCAGCAGCTATGACCGGCCGCTCCAGTCCGCATCCGGAGTATTTTTCACTGCCGTTTAAAGGCGCGGATGAGCCTCCTTTGTTGAGGTTTATCGCAGCCACGGCCGGCAATGGGAACTTTTCGGACCTTATCACTCAGAGAAATGAGTGAGACTTTGTGGACATTTCGCNCTGTCTCTTATACACATCTAGATGTGTATAAGAGACAGCCCCAGCACTGGTCACTTTTGAATGCTTCAATGTCTCCAGCACTGGTCACTTTTGAATGCTTCAATGTCCCCGGCACCGGTCACTTTTGAATCTCTGAGGTCACGGTCAGAATTTTTTTGTGGTTCACTATATTCTTCTCATCTAACTCAATTTAGTATCAGAAAAAAACTTCCATAGAGTTTTTCTTTCCTACTAGAACAATAGAAATTTTCTGTGCAGTGATAACCGTATAACAGATAATTCTTCAGGCCTTCAATTTATTATTTTGTTGGCCTGTTCACGGAGAACGTTTGGTATGTCATAAATTTGTTAACAGAAATTTACATGTATTATTTAATTTAAATTAAAATAAAAAATTGTACCATAATAAATATTTCGGTGCAAATTCAAGTCTCCGGGAAATTAAGGGTAGTTGGGCTCGGCTGCAGCAATCCTCCCAATTCATTCATGAATTTATTAGGACGATTAGAATATGAAGAAAATATTTTAGAATTAACCGGTAAGAGTTCGAAGCGAGACTTCATTTGCTGGGAAGAGTCTGAAGCGAAGCTTCATTTTTCGGTTAGAGTTTGAAGCGAAGCTTCATTTGCCGGTAAGAGTTCGAAACGAGGCTCCATATGCCGGTTAGAATTTGAAGCGAGGTTTCATTTGCCGGTAAGAGTTTGAAGCGCAGCTTCATTCGCTGGTAAAAGTAGGAAACGAGGCTTCATTTGCCAGTAAGAGTTTGAAGCCGGGCTTCATTTGCCAGTAAGAGTTTGAAGCCAGGCTTCATTTGCCGTGGCGCTGCCAGATAGGGCTCGTTGCGCGTCTAATGCTCCAGCACCGCGCCTGTATGGCTTGCATAAAATACTTAATTAACAAGTCTGCCAAAACTCTGCGTATTTTTGCTAGTATATGCGAAGGTATTTCTGAGCTATGCTGTATATTAAGTCTGGCTGATACTGCAAGTTCATAATGCACTTCCAATGTGTTAGATGTTCGACTAACTTAGCATGGAATGATTCTTTGATAGTATCTTTCCAGTTTGTGTGCGAATTTATTTAATACTTAATTTTTAAGTAAAGGTAAACGAAGGTGGATGTGGAAATAGATTCAATTTTCTTCAATGAGGTGATGTTCTTATTATTAATTGAAATTGTGTGTCGGAACTATTTCTGTCGGTATTCATTAACAAATAAGCTTCTCAAATATTCTCGCTTCAAACCTCTCTAGAAGTACAAACAATAATGATTTTGACTTCTGATGAACATTATTAAAATGTCAAAAATATTTTAAAAATTAAATAATAAATATAACGTTAGGTCGATGGCCTGCAAGTCTCAGTGACGGTTTGTTTGAACTAACTATAAATAAATAAATAAATAAACAGTGTTTGATTAAATTAAATGGAGTATTAATATCTAATCGGGAGCGGTTTTCAAACAAGATAGATTTCGTTTCCACGGTGGCTGTTCCTGTTTTACGATGCCGATTGTCGGCAGTTAGGGTGAAGAATCTCCTTATATGAACGCATGTGTTTAAAAATGTGATCAGAAATAATAGAACATGCCCAATAAGCAAGTTTGCTTTTTGACCAAAGAAATGTATTTTTTACTAAAGCGGGATTTACCTACAGAGAACGAAACCAAAAACTTAACACTGGAAACAGATAAACTATTGAATGCGATACATACGCTTCAATAAATCTTTCTAGGAACGGATCAAGCAATTTTGAATTTTGCCGCAATGACTAGCGAATCAGTCAATGTCAAGTGATTGGGCGCCAATAACATAGGGAAATTGGCCTCAAATGAAGCAGCTTATGGCGTTATGTCACGCCATGTGATGGATGTTATCCGACGCACGCTGCATTCAACGTCTCGGAAACAACAGAACAAATTGCATGACCAATTTCATGATTATAATGCAGGGAGAGCGTAACACGTAAACAGGAAAGACTGCATCCACCTATTTTTAACGCTGATGAGTTTGAAGCTTGAAATTAGTCTTGTGTGCTATTTCATGTATTGAAGTTCGTAAAAAATATAAGAAATATTCTCGAAGCCCAAGTATTTGCGTAATATATTTGATGTGATGTTGTGTGAGTTTCCAATTATAGTTCATGACATCAAGCACCTCAACAATTTCCAATTATCTGCTAAAATAAAAATACTCATGCTGAAATTTCACCAGACAACCTCGTACTGAACACAAGCCATTACTTACGCTAGTTAATTACACAACAATTTCAAAGCGTAACTACACAAATTGTTCACAAAATACCAATCTAAGAGCGCAAGACTGGACCGACTTCTGTCAACAGGAACAAACAGGTGTCAAGTTTTGCAGCTGCTTGCAATGAGTCAAGCCAAAGTTTGTTCCCAAGTTGTCCTATGAATTTTCACTGCTCCAAGTTTCCAAGATCTGAAATTGTGGCGATAAGAAACTGTAACGCTCAGCCTAACAACTGGACTGCGATGGCGACGCAAATTTTATGGAAATGTTATGCTTCTTTTTTCATGCTCTTTATTCCTTCCTCTTATTATTTTCATCGTCAACAGTTGGCGAGAAGTGCAGGAATGACATACATGTTCAGTAATGCTTCTCTTCAATTAATTTACATGATGCACTCTGCCGCGGCTTTTTATTTTTTATTATTAATAGTAATATTTATTATATTCTTATTCCTATATATAGATTATTTAAGCTAACCAGGTCCCTGCTTTCTTATTAACTTTTGAGCGTTTTTTTTGTGTTATATGAACATCAGGAAAAATTGTTACTGCGACGTGATTTCTATGTTTCGCTTTTATTTAATATAATCTCAAATTGTCATTCTTAAATACAACTAAAAACGTAAACGTATTATCTGCATTTAGCTTTCCCCATTATAAGTCCATAAGAACGGGTTTTTCTACTCTGTTTTAATCAAGACCTTCAGTCCATTTCATTAGGACTGTAATGATACATTCAGGAGTTACTGTTTTTACGCTCGCGTGATCCTCGCTCCTTGCGAATAATTCATATTAAGCTATTTCCAAGCCCAGGGTAAAGATACCTTTAAATATTACGTTAAGAGTTATACATTAATTCATTGATATAATGATATTGTATATTCTGAAATCATTTCGTTAACCAGATAAGGTTAATTTAATTTGTTTAATTAAATTCAACATTAAAGATAGGAAATATTTTTTACGAGTATGAATGGTTATTATACAATAGATTAATTGTAAATATCGCTTCTATTACCTCTCAGTTGTAATGCGCAAATATATGCTTACGTTGATGAATGTCAATAATATGACAAAATTCACTGCAATATAAAGTGCAATGCAGTAACTGTAACAATAATTTTACAAAACCTCTATTACTATGCCCAGTGTCATGACATGTCCACAAGCTTCTTTCAAAATCCGCGTACCAAATCCCGCGGAAATGACCGACGATGTCGAGGCCGGGACCGACAGACCCGCGAACACCAAACACGTTTAAAAGATTTATTATTCACGTTAAAAGCCTTCATAAAGATGAGCTGGGGAACGAGTCGCATATCAATGACAGGGTCTGATCAAGCGCGGCATTTGGATTACAATGAAGGGTAATGCTCTGAAATGGAGCCTTACATCAGACTCGAGGATGTTTCTCTGCATTAAGACATCTTTAGGGATGAGTAGTGATGCACAACGTCGGCGCCGCGATGATGTGGAGGATATCTTATGATGTGGAGGATATCTCATGATGTGGAGGATATCTCATGATGTGGAGGATATCTCAT
>NW_025946076.1:0-1779 GCF_000764305.2 Hyalella azteca | reverse complement strand
AAGCCGAGCACTGTAACGACAGTTCCCGTCAGTGAGGGACTGGTTCACGACAAGTCAGATGTCATAGCCGAGCACTGTAACGACAGTTCCCGTCAGTGAGGGACTGGTTCACGACAAGTCAGATGTCATAGCCGAGCACTGTAACGACAGTTCCCGTCAGTGAGGGACTGGTTCACGACAAGTCAGATGTCATAGCCGAGCACTGTAACGACAGTTCCCGTCAGTGAGGGACTGGTTCACGACAAGTCAGATGCCATAGCCGAGCACTGTAACGACAGTTCCCGTCAGTGAGGGACTGGTTCACGACAAGTCAGATGCCATAGCCGAGCACTGTAACGACAGTTCCTGTCAGTGAGGGACTGGTTCACGACAAGTCAGATGCCATAGCCGAGCACTGTAACGACAGTTCCCGTCAGTGAGGGACTGGTTCACGACAAGTCAGATGCCATAGCCGAGCACTGTAACGACAGTTCCTGTCAGTGAGGGACTGGTTCACGACAAGTCAGATGCCATAGCCGAGCACTGTAACGACAGTTCCTGTCAGTGAGGGACTGGTTCACGACAAGTCAGATGCCATAGCCGAGCACTGTAACGACAGTTCCTGTCAGTGAGGGACTGGTTCACGACAAGTCAGATGCCACAGCCGAGCACTGTAACGACAATTCCCCTCAGTGAGGGACTGGTTCACGGCAAAGCAGATGCCATAGCCGAGCACTGTAACGACAGTTCCCGTCAGTGAGGGACTGGTTCACGACAAGTCAGATGTCATAGCCGAGCACTGTAACGACAGTTCCCGTCAGTGAGGGACTGGTTCACGGCAAATCAGATGCCATAGCCGAGCACTGTAACGACAATTCCCCTCAGTGAGGAACTGGTTCACGGCAAGTCGGATGCCATAGCCGAGCACTGTAACGACAGTTCCCGTCAGTGAGGAACTGGTTCACGGCAAGTCGGATGCCGCAGCCGAATATTTTAACGTCAGTTGCCCTCACTGAGGGACGGGCTGGTTCACGGCAAGTCAGATAGCATAGAAAAGTATAGTAATACCGGCGTAGAAGCATAGGTTATCTTGGCTTGTCGATAATTCTTATAATACTTTTGACTTGTCTATTGATGATCTGAGGACTAGTCTGTTGGCCAGATGTATCCAAGGCTGACATTGAAGCATTGAGTAGCTGATGAACATCCACCAATTTGCGAAGTGAGAGCAGTTTCCATTCGAAATAAACCTCTGATCGACAAGCTTCATCTCGTCGAAACATATAGCTCTGCAATCTGTATAGCGTTAACAATCTGTTCCTGAACGCGTTCAAACAAAACAGGGAGAGTTAACGATACCGCCAGTTGTTACTCTGTAGTGTTAAGGCATTTTGCGACTTTTATTTTGTAATAAGATTATGATTTACCTTTACCTTGGCAACACCGGTAGGAAGTTAACGTCGCGCACAGAATTTTCTCGTTAGTCATCATTGTTCGGCTGATCCCCGCTGCAGGTTAGTTTAAGCTCTAATAGGTTCCTTTTTTATTGTCTGAATAATTGTTATATTGTATCATTATTTCTCTTCATTCATCTTCAACGATGATCATTTATTAGATTATCTTTTCAACAGATACGCACGTTGCCAAGGGTATTATTCTTTACACTATTTTTCCATCTTAATACTTATATTCAAAGCCCACCTTCTTGTTGATTTGTCTTGCAGTAAAAACTCAGTTCCAGTCTCTTTCATTTCCATTCGTGTTTTACTGTGTGGGTAATGACTGGCACTTACCCCACAA